>NC_058510.1:7926159-8229180 GCF_020382885.2 Scatophagus argus
GTAAGGCTTGAGCAGGGAGAAATTTAGCTGCCGATTCATCAGAATTTTTGCTCTGACATTCGAGCCACACGGGCCATCCTGCTTCCTCTGAACTGACAGAGTGCTGTGAGCGTTTAGATGAGCTCAATAAAAACCACATACCAGACTCCATTCAAAAGTGATGAGATCAATTAAAGGCTGTCATCGCAAAATATCTACCCTTTAAAATACCCATTGTTGAAATTACCCTCTCTTGATTATCACCTCTATTCATCTCTCAGCCAGGCACTTAAAGTCTCGCTCTTGTGGACATTTACAAATAGACTCTTCCATTCCATTTAGAGCTGTGCCTTTTGCAGCTTATCTTGTGTAACCAGCTCTTAAATAAATCTCCCTGCTTTAAATAAACAGGAGCAGTGCTCACTAAGGCTTTCCTTGATGTCAGGTCACTTGACAGCGTGGACCTCCCATGGAGACTGACAGGCATGTGACACACTAATGCCAACAACTGTGTATTTTAGCTGAAGACGGAGGCTTCATTTAAGAGATGCGAATGAACAGGGAATCTAAAGCTGCTCCTCAGCAAATGACAACCAAAGTCTTAGCGGACCAAGTTTTCATTAGTCAGTTAGCTGAGAAAAAACTGAAACAAAACAGCAAACCCTCAAGAGTCCATTCAGAAGCTGCACCTTGTTGTTACATACAACATTCTTCCTCGGCCGTGGAACTCAAACCACCAAAAATACGTATTTAAATAATTTAATTAATATCCCAAACACGTGATGACTAGTTGATTAACGGCTTGAACTAATGACTGCTAATATGTGCCAGTTTTGCGGAACCACACTTGCCTGTAAGCTTAAAATGGCTGAATGTAACTGTGATCACACGCTTTCTCGCTGCGTGACAGTGCCCGGCAACTCAGAGAGGAGTCAGTTCTGGGGAGATCTTCGTCATGCCCCTGATTCATCATCATCATCATCATCATCATCATCATCCTCCTTCTCCTGTCACAGCCACTGAGAGGCAGCCAGGCCAGCTGCTACAGGGCACTGCATAAAGCTGTGGCATGGAGGGATGCTGGCAGGTCAGGAGATGACCCCCCCTCCCTCCACCATCACTAAGTCAATCCTCACCAAACTGACACTCTGCATCATAGTGCTGGGGAAAAATCCGATATGAGGAGAATCTTGATGCAAACTGGAGTAAATGTGATTTTGGATGCAATTTATGGCCTGCCTTTTTCTGAAAAGCCATTCAGTGTATTTCCATTTTGTTAATATCACTCTATCAAGTATTTTTCATTGTCAGTGGCAGAGTGTGCCATTCCAACGTGGAATTCAATCTGGGTGACTACGCAAGAGGGATTCAGAGGGAAAGACACAGCATGTAATCCAGCATTAGTGTTTGTTATTTTTTCTGATTGATATCACTGTTTACTTTCCGAGCACCATACACCAGCTGTATTAAGTTGCTACTAAAACACAACATTTTGTGCAGCCTGCTTCACATTAAAAGCTTTTAATTGGTGAAACGTGAAGCGTTTTAATGTAGTGCAGTCAAAGCAAACATAATAAATTTGGCACCAAGGTCAATGCTGTAACCACTATAATAATATTGCCAGAAGTAATGGAATAAGATGGACCAAACCTCAGTGCCAGCAACAATTTGGAAATTTAATTAAAATGAAAGAGGGATTTTTATTCTTCCACCACCTTAAATAAAGGAGCATAAAGCTTCATCTTGGAGAAAAAAAGCAGTAATTTTGCATGATTTTCTACATTCTCTCAGTTCCTTATACCTCAGCAGCTCCAGTGGACCAGGTTAAAGGGTAACTTCAGCAACTGACTATTTTTATTTTATTTTGCATCAATAAGTTGGGGGACACATGACAGACAGATTTAAAAGAAATAAAGAATTGTAAAAACCAACACATCAGAGGCTGAGATATTCTCACTTGTAGGTCCTACTGCCGATAAAGCTCACTGGATTCCACAATGCAACTCTACAGCACCTTTCATTAGATGCTCTCTTCATCTTTAATGCACTTAACTCCACATATTCAGTTTGTGTCTCTCAATCAAACCACACTTATCCCAAGCCTAAAAGCATTCTCAGATCCTTTGTAGGCCCAGGCTGATGGAGCATTCACACTGGCAACTTTAGCCTTGGATTTACTGGCCCTGCCCCTGAGCAGGGTTAGCCTAGAGTCTGCAGGGTTAAAGGCTAAACTAAACTAAGAGTAGTCACTTGTTGGGTGTATGTTCTAACACACCATTTAATCAGGGCTAGTAGAAGTGCAGTGTGGAGTTCGGGTTAACGATGGGTGTGTGAAAAGTGGCTGAAGTTATCCCTGGATCAGATCTTCAGCCAGGGCTATGGATAAACCTGGGCTATGAATATGAAGTGTGAAAAGCCCTGATGACACCTTACCCCCCCTACTTTTTCCCAAATAACGAATTCAAACCAACGACACCCCAGTGACAAAAACACATCTACAGCACTTTAGATGTCTCTTTCTCTTACTCAAAACTATCAGTTTCAAAAATGGCTAAATGGCTCAAAGACAGAAATGCAGCTGAGGAGGTCCTCTTGCATTGGGGCAAAATGTGTGAGGTGCCAGAGAACAGAGAAAATGTCAGATTAATTTGTGATTACAGGATATGACACCTGCGCTGTGTGGAGGTTACATAGGCTGACATGACACTGATTGTGGCCCATTCGACTATCACCCCATGTAGACGTCAAAGGTTTGATGATTGCCACAAAAAATATTATGCTCAGTGGAATAATTTCTGTGGATGCCTCAACACAAAAACATTTTTTTTTAAATGTTGGGATGATAGTGATAGCTATTATCCAATCTAGACAACCCTCACCCTATAAAAGTCATGAGTGTCTACCTGTTCAACAGCAAGCTGTCATAAAATGTTTTCCTCTGGCACTGTGTGAATAAAAAAGAAATGCCTATTGTTTCGTCAAAAATAAAAAACAAAAGATTCAAAAGGGTTTCAATGGTTGCAAAAGAGTGTATTTGGCAAAAAGCATGACCTTACATTGTTCAATGGATGCTACAATCTTTAGTGCCTCTGTAAGATCATGTCAAAATCTTCTGAAATGGGGCTGTCTCATCACTGTCAGTCTAGTCCACAATCCATCTAGACTTTCCTAAAGTTTCTGTCTACTCTGCATGCAAATGAGAGGCTCTGGCTTTACTGTGCACACACATTAACACACTGTGGCACAAAGAAATTAGCAAACAGCTCCGTCTCTCACTAACCCGGTCTTAGATTGGTCTATAAATGATGCTCGGATTAAAGGAGAAAACCTTTTTCAGAAATACACACGATGTCTCTGCAAACATCAGCATCTTACCATTTCAGAGGCATGATTGCTTTATAATGGATACGTGCCTGTCACATGTGCAGGCAGAATGCTCCATAAAAAAGTCATCTGAACAAGAAATACGTCCCCTTCACACTCACATGCAGAGCTGAGGCACCTGGGTTCAAACACAAAGAATTAAAATTGTGAGAAAACTGAACTTGAGAACCTTTAATGGAAATCCATTTCAGTTGCATGACTGCAATTTGACTTTTGATGATATTTGATATGATTAGAAATCCACTGCATATGGATTGCAGTTGCATTGCTGTGTGCATTAAGTTTTCTTGGTGATTACACTGGGCTTTACAAACTAAGCTACGTATTGCATTAAATGTGAAATGGAGAAACCGATAACTGACGCCTTACCTTAAGCAGGTAGATCTTCCCTCATTTATTTGCATGCATCATATGTAGCCTATGTGCATGTAGCCCACTGCTGTATCTCTCTCTCCATGATGGGAAATAATGTCCATACTTATTAAATTGCAAGAAATCCGATACTGAAGCCTGAGTGTGTGTATAATCCAGTGTGAGCCAGTATGATTCAGCTATTAAACCACAAATCTGCTGCTCACAGACACATTATTGTCGGTATCAGTTGTGCAGGTGACCATACACACCACCATAATTCATTAAAACCATCCATAGAGAGTTATCTCTGGAATTACTTCTTTCCACAGGAGGTAACTGTCTATGTGACTCCATTCAGCCCCTCGTCATCTGGAGAATATCAGAATATACCGCTATCAATAGTGTTTGACCAAGCCTAACGGCTAGCAGGGAGTTTGTGCTTAGAATGTCACGGGGAAATTGCTTAGCATTCAGCAACCGATTCCTGCGCTGAAAGGGATATGCATCTGTACTGAGAGAGAGAGAGAGAGTACAGGCAGTCCTCCCCAGTGTCTGGCTGAAGGCCTCCCTGGTGGATTATGTTACCCAACAATGGCAGTGGCCTTTCACAGTCGGAGTATGCCCTAATAGCTTGAAGGCACACAAACATGCCTCTCTTCCCCTTTCCCTTGCTCTCCCACCAGAATTGACATTGTCCCCTGGCAAATGCAGGTCTACAATATGTCTTTATATTTACAAATGAGTCTCCCAGTCTCTGGAGAAAGGCAAACAAACCAAAAAAAAAGCAGGCTATCACACCAAAGCTTATCAGCAGAGCGTGCCGTGGCATAAACGGCATCACACACGGACCAGGAAGACGAAAAAAAGGGTGAAACCGCTGTGGCTGTTAGCATGTCCTCACTCACGAAAGATGGACAGGACAAAAGGCTTGGTGGAACTGTGGAGAAATAACGACGTGATAGGACATACTGTGAGACACTGTGTGTTTATAATGTGCGTAGAGAAATACGCACCATCAACAGAAAGAAGGAGAGAGAGAGAGAGAGAGAGAGAGAGCCTGAGGCATAGACTGTTGCAAGTCCTGTAGGCATGAAGGGAAGGTGTAGTAGTAAACAACGATTTTCATCAGACATTCAAAAGCTGCTGCAGACACAAATAAATCCCTGAGCAGCATACTGTGTATACAGCAAAGTGACAGCATCAGGAAGTCCCACGTACATCCGCCGTCACCTCCAAATCAATTTTATTTGTTAATTCAGCAAACAGGACAACTAAATGAAAAGGTTATGCTTTTAGTTTAGTGTAAGGAAAAATGCTAAAAAACAGTCTTAAGTCTTAACAATAAATCCTGCGGAGCAGAAAGTGATTTTTTTTTTTTTTTCTCAGCCTAAAACTCCTTAAAAGGCAGATAATCTCAGAGGAGCAGGATTAGCAAATTTATTCTAGCGCTGAGTCTATGTTCATTCAGAGTGAGTAACAATCTGCCTGGGCACAGTGAAGTCTGTTTCATAGGCAGTGGCACACACACACACACACACACACACACATACACACACTCCTCATGAGGACTTGGTGAATACTGGCTTTATGAAGAACTTCATCTCTCTCTAAACATCACAGTTTGTACTACAAAAACACACAAGGCTTCACTGGTTTTCCCCGAGGTAGCACACAGCTTGTTCTCCTCGTTTTCTGAAGCAAAAATATCCACCTGAGAAATTTAATTGGCCTGCTTCCGGCACCCGTACGGTCAATCTGAGCACCAAAGTGCGCCGGAAGGTGCACAGGCTGAGATTACAGGGCGAATGCAGGAGTGCTTGAAGAGTCCCCTCGAGCTAAGCTGGTAAGCCTTACTGGTGCGAGATAGAGAGAGACAGGAGATCTCCTGTTCTCATATGTGAACCACGGAACAGCAACCAGACGTGGTGGAACCGGACGGGGCTTTGCTCTGTGGAAAAGTGCAGTGTAACTACAATTCAGCAATGCTGGAACTACAGCACATCAGAGAATACTGCTACAGCTGACTCATCATCGCTGTCATCCACAACCATCACTGCAACACGACTGTGACTTCTGGCCCTTCCTAATAAAATCAGAGGTGGACAAGTCATGAGTAACAGCCATGTCATCACAGCGCGTTGCAGAATCCTCTTTGCCGTCATCATCCCTTATTTTTAAGGGATGATGGGGTGTTAGAAAGCAATATTTGCAGCACTAGTAGTCCTTGCCTTCGGGCTGCTCAAATCTGATGGTCCTTTTATAAGTTCATTTTAATTTCAGGGTTCCCTATCTTCAAAGACGAGCTCAAAACAGAACAGCAAACGTACAAACAAGGCCATTTGGGCTGTCTGCGATGACACATTTACATCTGAACAGCATTATCTGCATAATTACATGGCAGAGCGAGACTTGGTGGGTAAGGAAGAAGTGTGAAAAATATACAGAGATTTTAAAATATTTAACAGCCCTTATCGCCCCTCGAAAGCGTCCTTAATATTCCACAGGCAGCTTGTGGAAAGCAAGCGTCTGAGACTGTGTTTACAGGTATTCTCTAGCAGAGTAGGGGCCTCATTTATAAAACAGACTTTCAGTGTTGATCTTAAGCATGACTTAAGCAGAAAGCCATGTATAAGCATTTATATTTATAAAACCTTATTCTGAGGTGGAACTGTTTGCTTATGTGTTGAGACACATAAGCGTCCAAATGAACATCCATCCGTCCATGCATTTTCTATACCGCTTATCCGTCAGGGTCCAAATGAACAATGTGATAGAAATGATCAGTTAAAGATGCAGACATACCATCATTATTTTTGGACGCACTGCATTACTTTATCTTTTCAAATTGAACGAGACTAAACCCTTGTTTGTGCTGGCATTATGTTGGGAGGAAATCACAAAGCAGCTGCCGTCAGTTTAAGTTGATTTTAGATTTATAAATCGCTGTTACTGAAGTTACAAATTGAATTCTTAGAACCTGTTTTTCATGCTTAACATTTTTTTATGAATCGCGTGAATAAGCACAACATCAAGAATAACCTTTATGACTAAGATCAAGTACGAATCCAAGAATGCTTTTCATAAATGAGGCCCCAGATCTCACCAAGTGACTCTGTCTACTTCAACAACGGCATAATGCAGGAAGGGCTGGGAAAAGCCTTCTGCTAATTGACTAATGAATTTTAAAAAAAAGAGGAAGCCACAAGAGAACATCAAGTTGGTTGATTCCTGCATTCTCATCATCCTTGAGTGGGCTGAGATATGTGAAAATGGCACCAGAGGAAGTTACTACAGCTCATAAAAGTATCAAGACAAAAAAGAAAAAAATAATAATAATGAAGCACTGGCACCAGGTTGAGAGTTCAACACAGAGTCCCTCATTATCTGACAAGGCAAAGAGGAAAGGCAGCCGATGATCACTGTAGCACTCCGTCTCCACAGTTGTATGAAGCCACTGCAGTCAGTCACACCAGTGAGATGCAGAGGGGTCTCTAATGGGCAGATGCTGGAGCCTTGTGTTCAACAAGGAAATTATGGTTTAATGTGGTGACACAGGCACTGAAGGAAGATCAACAGATTGTGGGACTGTTTGCTGCTTCTTTGAGATAACAGAACGCGCTTGCAAGAAAAGGTAAAAAAAAAAATGCCTGCCTTGCAGTGTCTTCCACTTAGAGTAGGCAAGAAATAGAAGATAAAGAGGAAACCGGAGGGGTGGGGGGTGGGAATCATTAAATATGCCTCTCTTGCTGTAGCACATTAACTTAAATCTGTAGGATCGGTCGATTTAGTCAATATTCCCATCCCTGTATTGTTTAAGTGCTGAATTCATTTTTGGTGTGTTACTAACGGCTTCTTTGCACTTGTTTGACCTCATAGCCTTGATCCCCTCGTACCGTCCTTGAATGTTGCTCTACCTCAGCTGCAGTCAGAATGACAATTGCTTTGTTTTTCCCAAATGGCTCAGTGCCCCTTGACACACTCACACACACCAATAATTACAGAGTCCATTCTAAAAGCATATAATTTTCAACTACACCAGAAGCTATTAACACAGCTTTATTCTGGTACACCAACTGGCCTACATCATACAAGTGATCCATTCACATCGCAGCTGGAGTAAGTCTAGAGAGTAATTTACAGATGTTGTGTTGCTCATTTGTGCAGATTCGCAGGCTACTACTTGTGGCGGTGTTTTAATGACTGGGATCACACATTCAGCCTGGAGTAGAGCTGTCTGTGCGGACCACATGCTACACCGAGCCAATTTCCAAGGAGAATGGGTGAACCAAAGAGCCTGAATGAACCCACAGAGCGGATTGACATGTCTATAGGAGTATGGTGCCTCAGTACCCACCAATGTGGAGTGGCTGCAGCCTGCAAGGGCTTCGGAGCCAATACTGGAATTAAGATGTGGTCAGATTAACATCTTAAAGCCAAAAAGTGGTATGATGGCACATGCTCTGATGGTCTTTGCTGTGTCCTGGTCCCACAAGTGGCAACAGTTTGCAATCATCTCGTGAATCATTTTGCCAACGGAGCAAAATCCTGCATTAAGCTCATGTTTAAAATGGCAAAGATGCAGTCGCAGACGCGGTTGTTCCGTCAAGGCGCACGGAGGAGGTGACTGGATATTTTACCCGTGCCTCATTATCACTTACGTTGTGAGGTTGTGACAGCTGTCAACGTGCCACAGAGGTAGTGGTGATGGGAGTAGAATCTAAAAACGCTGCCAAAACGAATCACCTAATTCCTTTAAATGTCTGGGGTTTATTAGAAAGTTGTGAAAATGTGCGATGAACGCAGTCCGTCCTGCACAAACTGTCAACATGACGTTCATGACTGCATATTCAAGAAAAAAAAAAGTGGCTGACGAAACATGATAAGAGAGATGCGTCTGTTATAAGTGATGACAAGTGCGAGCACTCAGATGAAATTCTCACTGCAGAATGAATGAAACGGGGAAAACAATTTGCGCATTCTCCCCCTTACCTTGTCAACACAGCAGACTGGCCGTCCGGGAGTCGCCTCGGGAGTAAATCCTCTGAAATTTCTGAAATTTCGTCTTTGCCTCGAAGAGAGAACAAATCGAGACTGATCATAAAGGACGTCACTTGGATGGTAAGGTCCCACACGCTGTAGTATCTTCCTGTATCGCTCCGTCTGTGAGCTGCAGAGGCATCACTGAGCGTATGAAACAGCGCTTCACACGAGCGGAGGGAGGAAAAGCCCGACATGGAGTCTTTCCTGCGCTCTGGATTGTGCAGCTGCTCAGGTGTTTTAGAGACAGCTAAGACAGTTATTACTAAAAGAGGAAAAACAGGCTGTAAAGTTCGGACTCCCATCTAATTTATCAGTAAGTAACTCTTGTAGAGGTTAGAGCGAAAGTCTAAAGGCTGATCTCAGTTTGATCTATTTTTCAAGTGTTTACTCATCCTTGTTAACAAAAACGCGTTTATTTATCCCCTTTTTAATACTCATCTATGGTAAAGAATTTTTCTCTGATTTGTAGACCATAGAGGGCTCATGAGAAATATATAATCACATAACTGGACAAATACAACATTACTTTGAATAGAATAAAATATTTTTCTGCTCTTCTACAAGGTATATAACGAAGTCATTTTTATACAATTTGAGTATTTCCTGCGAAGGGAAATCTTAACGCTTCAGCATACCAATACATTTTAGACAATGCTATGCCTCCAACCCTGCCACAACAGCCCGGGGAATGCCCCCTCCACCCCAGCATGACTGCACCCCAGCACACAAAGCAAGTCCACAAAGACACGGTCAGATGAGTCTGGCCCAAATCCAAATGAGTGTGGTCTCCAACCTCAACCTCATCAAACACCCCCGGACGAACTGGAATGGAGAGAGCGAGCCAGGCCCCTCCAACACCAGTGTCCAACGGTTGGACTCCAACCCCACAAACACTCCATGAATGGGCAACACCCCCCACAGAAACTCTCCAAAATCCCACGGAAAGTCTTCCCAAAGGGAATGTCCACAATATCCATGCACTTAGAATACAATGTCACTAAAGTCCCTGATGGTGTAATATTCTGGAACATTTGTGTTTTGCAGTATTGTTCTTTCAGTTTTTGTACTCAGCTACACACACACACATTCAGACACACACACACACACACATTCAGACACACAGTGAAAGACAGAGACAGTTGTGCAGCACAGTGCACACAGGCACATCACACAGACTTCTCACATCAATCTCTGTCTCTGTCTAGCACTGATACTGATGAATGACTGGAGGCTACTCTGCTGGGAGAGAGCAAGAAGCAGCAAAACCGGCCAAGCTTCAGCCCTGCCTGTCAGGCAGCCGGGATCTAATAACAAGGATTGCATACTTCAGTGGCATAACCCCGGCAACAGAAGCTGCAGCAAAGACTAAAACTGCTATAGGCAACTGGTATGTGTTAGTCTGGTCATTCGATGATCAGGCTCTAAACAAATCAGAAACAGAGTACGTGACTCTGATTTGGATGCAACACCGCATACAAAAATGTCTTCATTGAAACGTTATCAGGGGATTTACTGTAGCCTGAAGCCTTTTCATCAACCAGCAATCGACAATTTATTGGCAGCGGTCGGTCGATAAAGGCATCCCCTGAAAGTGTCAGTGAAATCAATATTCACAACATACAACCCAGGGGGTGGTGGTGTTGGGTGGGGGCGACTTGCACTGTATGCACAAAGACTGATTAAGTGTGTTTTCAGTGGAGCTTTGTGAAAACACTCAGGTGACCACTTGTGGCAAACTGCGCTAATTCTGACTAAATTATCGAGTTTTCTCCCTTTGAATTTAATGTTTAATCCCAAATGATCCCAGTGTGATGATTTTTCTTGGGGAAAAATTGATGTGTCACCCAAGGCTGATTGCAGTAAATCTTTGAGAGCTGCCCTTAAGAATAATAACAATATGCACACAGGCTTAAACACAGAGGGTTTGAGTGTTCAGCGTCTTTAAGGTTAGTCATATTCAAATTCATGATTGTATTTTGTGTGTGGCGTCGGGAACTTGTGCTGGTGCAGCGAGCACAAGTTCCCGTGTGATCTTGTTTGCGTCACAGCATCTTGTAAGTACAGCACAAGCCGCAAAAAACCGTCTCGAGGCTGAGACAGAGAAATATGCAGATATGCTCATAGAGAAAATAAACAAAACTCTGTGATCCCTGAGGCTTGTCAAGAACGCAATTCAGCAAGATTTCATGTTTATTAATAAAAATTGAACTCAAATAAAAGGACATATGTAGGCTACGCCTTTTAAATCCACGACGACAGCAGTGTTTGAACACATTTTACAGATTAAATGTGTGTCTCTTACCGCTTGTCTTTGCAGACGGCTTGAAGATCCTGTCAGTGGTCAAATCTAGTCCATGTTTTACCTCCTTCTGTGGCTCAACATGCAACAGCCAGCTATTTATCAATAATTCATACCAAAGGAGGTAGTTGCAAACACATGAAAGATGACACAGAGAGTGCAAAGTAACTGTTAGGTTACTTTGTTGTCTTAATTATCATTAAATCATACTATGACAGTTCATCAGAGCCTCAAACTGCTAATCTGTCTTTCAAAGAACTCCAAGCCGAAGTCGTAATAGTGTATTTCTTGTTATATGTGTATTTATACAAGTCAGTGTCAGCACTAACACATTTTGCAATGTGGTTTACAAGCATGGCCTTAACTCTTTTTGCTTTGTAATTAATCAATTTATAACGCTGGCAGTTGAAGCACAATCCCTATTAGTGTGAATTATTTATCATTCTGTGGTGCCACATCCACGAGAGCCTTTTGACTGAGACTAATTAGTATGTTCAAAAATGATATGTTTTCGCTTGTGGAGATAAATGTTGCATACTAGGTGTTGGATGAACGATAAAAGGAATCTGAATTGCATAACACCTCAAATAAAAATGAAATCATGTTTTCATCCGTCACAGCATAAAGATCATAGCGGTTGAATGCAGCAGATGTCCCAGCTCGTTTCATCTTCACCTTCCCATCTTTTCCTCCTCTGCCACTCACCTTTCTTCTGCTGCTTCTCTCAAAACAATTTCAGACTTGAGAGATGAGCAGATTTCAGCTACGAGGTGTGGCTGGATGAAATCAGTTTCACTGGATGGGAGACCGTAAGCACGTTCCCACCCCGCACTTTCAATCGATGCTCATGAAGCTGCCCAGAGGGACGTCTGCAAACCTTTGATGTTCCCTTTAAGACTCTATTGCTTTTCGACTTGATTTAATTCAGGCCTCTTTGTCTTGGTGCAAATTAATTCCAGCCTGAAAAGTGATGCGTAAACATCAGTGTCTAATTTCAGCGTTGCTATGTATGCACATTTTTAATGTAAAGAGCAGATGGTGTGAGCATGCTGGTCTTAAGGAACATGTTGCATTTTCTAATTGCTCAATTAATGCTTTGCATCTTTCTGCCTGAGACAACCACAACTCAATACATGTGCTCGTGCACACATCTGAACCCCCTTGACTGCAGTATTCACAAACTTATGAGCAGAGCTGTAAGTAGTGACTGTAAAACATATACATTGTTGACTGTGTACTTCTTCTGCTGCCATCCAAACATTAGAAGTACTAAGAATAGAAATGGCATTGAAGTTGAATAATTCAGACACAGAGGGTGGAATGCACAATGAGTTTTTCCATGAGGCCTGAAAAAAAGCATACAGACTTTGCATATGGTGATATCACAACAACGTACTGGCCTCACTGAGGAACCTGTTTGTGTTCTTGTATGTGGACACACTCACAGTTAAGTGTATGTGTGTGGATGAACTAGTCATATTACCTCGGGATCAATAAAGTATCTATCTATCTATCAATTACAGTCCTCTATGGATTTAATTCATTTAAATGGATTCATTGCTGAAAAACTGATGAATAACTAAGTCTTGAGAGTCTCCAAGTTCCACTGTTCATTTGCTTTACATATAGTGTAAAAGTCTCAATTTAATGTGTGGACCTCTGCAGACCAGAATGTGTGGAAACTGCTCTGTTCACCCAATAGGGCTTTGGAAAATCTAACTCTGGTAGCACTTCTATTTTTTATTACCGACATTCAAGCAGCCGCCCTCCTTCATCCCTCCTCAGCCTCCCATTTCCCTCTATGGGACGTGCTTTTCACACTTCCCTAAACTTTACAAAAGAAATTCATAGCGAAGTAGTATTAATATTGAACAGCACAAGTGAGAACATTAAAGCAGCCGTCTGTCAGTGAAGTGGCTGAGCAAGGCGGAACAGGATTTGTGGATTAAGGCAATAGTCAGAATGACGAACCAGCTACAATGTAAGGATCTGTGTACGTCAACGCTACACAATGTTAACGCGATCTGCAGACGTTCCTCATCTTAAATGATCAGCAGCGTTCTTCAGTGGAGATGGATATCACTGGGCTTCAAGAACTACTGGTTTTCTTTTATGAATTAATCTCGTAATCTACTATACGAAAAAAAAATTATTGAAAAAGGTCACGTCTTCAGATGGCCTGTTTGGTCTGACCTGAATATACTACTCTGTCGCTCAGTACACAATTTCCATTGTTTAGCAGTGAGCAAATGAAGAGAAGCCAGCTGAGGTAAAGTATTCAGCTCAGAAAAGACGGGACACTCAAATGCAGACGAACACAGCTGCTGCACAAACCGAAGCACTGACCCGACGGTTATGGGAAAGACTCGGCGAAGACGATTTTTCTTTGCAACAAAACCAAGCAACCTTGACTCGGCGTGTTTTAGAGCACATACCAGGGGGCTTTCAAGTACACCAGAGTCTTGAATATGTGCCAGAGGGGAAGGGCTGTTCATATTGGCACTGTTGCATTGTGTTGTTACTTTCTGCCACAATGTTGTCATTCTGTAGCTGCCATGTCCTTTTGGTAGAGACAGGCAGGAGCAATTCCTACTTGAACTGTTCACTGACAGGTAGAAGGTGCTGAGAGAGCCAAACAGTGAATACATTATCTTTGCTTCACTGCACTGCTTTCTCTTTGCTCTTCCTGCTCTTTGCCCTCTCTCTCGCTCTCTCTCTCTGCCTTTTCTTTTTCGCTGGCTTTCCTTGGCTCTGGATCCTTAAGTCGTTATTCCCCAACTGAAGAGACAGGTGTCAGTGGGGCTCTTCTCATACTGACAAAACACTTTCACCTTGAGACACATTCATCGTGGCATATCTTTACTCTCCGATCCAGTGCAGAAATGGGAGTCATTACAATTTTATTGCAAGGTAAAAATCATCCCAATTTCAGCTTTATATAAAAGTGTTCGAGTTGCCCATAAGTGTCAATTACTTTCAATCGAGCTGAATAAATCAAAGAAATAAAGCCACTGAAAACCTTTGCCGACATCTGTTTGGGGGGGGGGGGGGCATTTTTTCACCATTATTATTGTTACAACAACCAAATGCAATAAATACATTCGCATTTATGGTGGGTATAACATTGGAAGACACGGTCATTAGAAAATAACACAAACTCATGACAGAGTGAAAACACCTGGAGGAGGGAATTTTTGTAAATGTAATTTCAGGGGGGAAAGCAAACGTTCCACGTTTGAGACACAATGCCACTAAACCACAGTGAGCATTGCTGCTGAGGTTAATTGCTCTGACACAACCGGATTCAGAGACGAAAGGGCAGAGGTGGGCAGGGGTGTTATGAAAATAAAATCGGAGAAAGAAAGCTCCATGAGAGATATGCTGCTGTGCACAGACGCTCTGTTAAATATTAGCTTGCTGAAGGGAAGCTTTGTGGCTGGCATGTCGAGGAGGGGTCATTACTCTATACACTCACCGCCAACAGTGACCACAGTTACAATATGTGTACCTTAATGAGTTACATCCTCTTATAATGAATCAGTTTGCAGAGCAGTGGGGCCAAGTCACTGTTAGGCACATGTGGTCTTGTTTCTCTTTAAGTCTGCCTGTAGCCGCCGCTTCACATACGCTTGTCGCATCTGTGAGACCACTGTTTTGTCTCATGCATATTAAACATTCAATTTACCTCCATTTAACTTTTTGTTTGGTTCAATTTTGCATCATCTGTAGTGCAGGCCGGGTAATTTTTAGGAGATACAGTTTGTGCTCTCCTTACCAAGCTGAACATGATGGATGACGCCATGGGAGTTTAAAATTGACAACATGCGAGAACTGAGAGGAGGAAGTGAGAGGAATGAAATTTTAAAATCAGATAGGATTTCACGGTGAACAAAGATTCTGAAACCTAACTGAGAGATGAACTCCTGTCTCCTGAAAGATTATGTCTCGTTTGCTGTTTTGATGACGGGAGACAGCAAAGTGCTGTTATTACACTGCAACTGTCAAATTCTTGAGATAATTTAGGATGCCACAAAATAAGGTAATGTGTACTTGCAACCGCTCATTGTTAGTTACATCTGTCCTGCAGCATATGTGGCCGGCTAAACTAAAGAGTGATTGTTTTCTTGTTTTGTTCTAAGCATAGAAGTTTATCTGGATTCCTGTCAGTTCAAGGTAATTGCTCCTGAAGAAGTAAAATTCGCCAGTAATTCACTAGAAAAAGAGTTAGTTAGGCTGGACCGTCAGCGCTTAAAGTGATGATAAGCTTACCAGGTATAATATTTGTCATTTTATTTTCTATTTTCCTGTTAATCGCCTCCTAGTCCCTCAGACTTCTCTTGTATTGACTCACTTGTCAAGCACATCGGTCCATGAGTTCATCCTGTCACCCAGAGGTGTTCGATGGGGTCTTGTCCTTGTCACGGTGAAAGCCATAGCGTACAAAATAATTCACGTATTTCACAAGCCATTCAGTGACCTTGTATGGAAGCATCTGTCTACACTGTGTCTACACACAGAAGGCTTTCTTTATATTTCATATTAGAGTGATGGGTTATTGTGTCACAGCAGAGACTTTGAACACAGGAGGTGATGGCACATTTTATGTCAAGAGACTTCCGGGTCCCAAAATCCCCAAAATTTGATTTAGTCCAACATCACCTGGCTTGTGTGAAGAGTCCTGAGATCGCTCACCTCTGGCCTACACACTTCACTCGCAGCAGCCAGGATTTGAATGACAGAAAAGTAGCGGCACTGAGAAAGGTTCCACCGCCTATGCTGTACACATCTTGAGTTGTAAAAACTAAATTCCTTCGTGTTGTGTCCAGACTTGATGTTTGGCGATAACAGCACAGCAGCAGACAGCAGCGGTTACCAAGGTCCTTTGGAGGAACGAAAACATTATTTTGACAGCCTCTTACGGAACAAAGTGGTTTCATATGTGGAGAGTTATCTCTTGTGATGGCTTGTCTGAGACGGGGATATGAGGGAGTAAGATGTGATCCCTGTGAAACTTCCATCAAAGCTGAAAATATGGTGCCTACTGCTGGTACAAAGAGGCGATTTATTTTTATTTTCTTAACAAACTCCTGTCGCTGTCATGTAATTCACTACTTTTGTTCAGTAAAGCTTGCGTAAAGACGTGTTTATAACTTAAAATATCTTCTTTTATAATGAGAAATGATTATGTGGCACCTTTAAATGTTGAAATGTGCAGACAAAACAGTTTCAACACTTCCCCAATAACGTGTAAATTATAGTCCTGGGACTCAGAGTAAGTCTTGATTGCATTTGGAGGGTAATATCCTCCTCTCTCACCTTTGCTGTCCTTTGCCATCCTCATTTTTAATCTAGTTGGCACAGCCACAACTATTGGTCACGGCAGTTTAATTGTGACATTAAAAGGCGACTTGTTTCTAGAGGGATCCACAAATGTCGTCCACAAATACAGCATGAAAGTCACATAGTCTGGGCTGTGAGGAGATAAACACTCCAAATACACAGAGCTTGTTAGTCATGGTCCCTAATTACCAAGCGGTTCATATCCCAATTGTCCAATCTAGTCTGCACAGAAACGATGCCAGGGATGCTCCTGGCATGAATAATTATTTGAATGTAAGATCTTTTCAAATACATATTTTTTTTTTCTTGTGTGATTGATCAAGATTTCCACCCTCAAACTGTTTTGTATTTATCTGTTTATCTGGATTCCTGTCAGTTCAAGGTAATTGCTTTTCTTGCCAGCATCCTGACAAACTATTTTAATATTTAACAGCATTTGGATGTAATCACTATGTGATGCAGATAGGCTATGAGGACTCACTGTTGGCAAGACCTACATGAGTCATAAAGTGAATCATAATCTATTACCAAAGTGACAGTGATCCTTTATAATACCCATCATGCACATATCTCTCTTAATATAAGTGATCAAAGATGGCGGGCGTGTAATTGGATATGATTCCATTCATTATGTGATGAGCAGCCGACAAATTGGGCCTTGTCCTCTGCCAGCAATGCGGGTCACAGCGATCAGTCAGTCAACTTGAAAGAGTCATCCAGACAGAACGTGGTATTACGATATCAGATGTAAAACCAAATGCTGGTGCCTCCAATGTTAAGTGTTCTTGTGGTAAATTTAGCCGCGTACACTGGGAAGAGCTTGTTGACTCGATGGTCATGAAAACCTTGTAGTGTTCATAAGCATTGATACAGAGCTTTCATTTTCTCCCACATGCTGTTGTGACTCAATTCGAGAGTGTAAGATAGTGTGTATCTGTATATATATGACTGCATACGTCTGTGCAAGAGTCCATAAAAACTTTCAGGCAAATGCTCCTGGAGGAGCTCTGCATTAATAATTGCTGAGCACTGTGGACACTATAGCAGGAGGTAACATCTGGTGCCGGGCGACGAGACTGACAAGGGAGGTTTCCTGGGTCGAGTGCATCCTTCGGAAAGGTTGAAACTCAGCTGTATTGCTGTGGCACAGCCTGCCCTCAGACTGTTATTATGAGGCTCATGTGAGTGTTAATATTTTCCACCGGCATGAGTTTATATTCATGCTACAATAGACCGTGAATAACAATATTTGTTTAGGAACCCACATTGAAATGCTGAAAAAGTCAAACAGCACAATGTTCAACATGTGCCACCAGCTGCCCTGTTTACACAACATACAACATACAGCGCATGGTCTACAGCGCATAGTGCAAGTGCATCTGGGACATGTCCAGTTCCACTTTGCCGGATTCAATGGTGCATAATCTGGGCAGTGCAGGGCAAAGTGAGGTGGAAGGTGCAAAGAGCCTGACCATTACACCAACACACACTCTAATGACTTTGTATTCTACTAAAGAATACTTTGTATTCTTTGTATACTAAATACATACTTTGCGACTGTAACAGCCTGGCCTGTCTCACAGTCAAGTTTGTTCCACACCAAACTCATCCAACCATGTCTTTGCTTTGCGCACTGGGACACAGTCATGCTGGAATAGAAAAGGGCCTTCACCAAACTGTTGCCATAAAGGTGGAAGTGTAGGATTGTCCACAATGTCTTGGTGTGATGAAGCATTAAATAAGTGTTTCCCTTCACTGGAAGTTAGGGGCCGAGCCCAACCCCTGAAAAACAGCTCCATAAAGAGGTGTGTCTGGATATTTTTGGCTATATAGTGTAGGTTAGGCACAACATGAATTAAACCAGTCATAGTCTCATCTCCCATTCCCTTCATAGGCCATGTGTGCCTACAGCATCCACACGCCATTATTAGTTGTTCTGAGTTGTGACCAAATGTCAAAATAGTAAAATTTTCTATGCAGTCACACAGAGACTAACGTTAATGGAGCGAAGCAGCCATCAGCAGTAACAAATGAGAGCGGCTGACCAACATACGCTGCTGCAATAAACAGCTCAGAAAATAAATCTACGCTCGGTATGTTTCACCTGCTCTCCACTGCTCGAGACATCATATGTCATATTCCCCTCATTTTGTCATTCTTATACATGTGGGAGACTGTGAGATGCTTCCATATGAATGTATTAACTAACAATCAGTACATGACTAAATAAGCTAGCGTATGGAAGGATTCTGGCTGCTATGAAGTCGAACTGAAAAGGGCCTGGACAAGAGCCACACTGTTTTCAAGTTATGCATAATTATGGAAGACTGTAACAAATACGCTATGTTTTAAATGTAGCAGACAGTCAGTCACCCAGTGAGGAAAACTAAATAATGTATGGGAATAGAAAAAAGATGAATCAAGATGCACTGAGATATTCAGACTGTCTTATCGCACTGTAGCCGTCTGAATCTGGACTGAATCAGAGGTATAGAAGAACATAAGGAAATTCTTTGATGTTTAAAAGCTACATACAGTACAATTTCTCTGACATCGCTGGTCAAAGCAATGGCAGCAAACTGGAGGGACATCACAGCCCAAAACTGCTGAGTAGCTTGTGAATTGCTGCCAGGGATCCATAAAGTCTCCCCTTAACTTATAAATTAAACATCACAATTCATTTGACAAATGATTTGTAATATTAATCTGCACCAGTTCCATAAGCTAAAGCCAATAAATACAGTCAAACTGAGGTCTAAAACGCAAGAAGGTGGAAATACTCAAGCAATGCTGAAGTGCCTCAAAGCTGTATCTAAGCACAGCACTTGAATAAACGTACTCAGTTAGTTCACATCACCTTTAATATGTGTGATGTCTCTAAGCAGAGGAAGAGCCGCAGATTAAAGCTGAGCTCTGATTTAGTGGATGTGCTTTGAGCTCATGCATGTGTATTAAATGTGGAGTGGAGCTGATAACACACACTCTCACCAGACACACACTGGGACACCATCATACAATAGTGCCACTCTGTGGAAGAAAGCTGCACATACACACACACACACACACACACGAGATACATACAGTATAAACCAGCAGGAACAGCAGTACATCAACATGTAAATCATTTTCAGGAAACAAAACAAGAAAAGCAAGAAATAAAATAAGAAAAAAACAACTTTACTGTAATGTAGCTCAGCTTTAAAAAGCTCAAACTTATACTCATGACTAATTGCATAACTTAATACTGGAATGATTTCCAGGTCAGCTAATAGCTAATGTTCTCATTATTCTCAATCCAATTTGATGCTGCATTCATTAAACACTGATCATATCAAATCGTGTCAGTAAAATAGATTTGTAGAGACTTGTGGCCTGGTCAGTCTGGACTCTTGCTGTCCTCACATGCAGTCCAGTAGCTCAGACTAAATACCAGCAATAAGGGGAAAGTTTTGATTGTAGCCAAGTTTAGACTTTGCTGGGACCAACCAGGCCACCCTGCTGTTTAGTACACTTTCTATTTTCTATGAAAATGTCCTGATTCTCTTTTCACACCCTGATCTTTACCCCGCATTCAACAACTAGACAGCAGATAGTTTATGACAGGGAAGATAAGAGATGTTCAGTGCAGGACTGTAAAAAAGGATGACACAATATGTGGTATATCATGCCAAGTCAGAGGTACAGGTGCTCTCATTTCCTCTTTCAGGCGTGAAGGCACTGGACTACGTTGGTTGTGGAAGAAGCAGAAACACTGAGGACGCACATATGTAGAGGGGAGAGGTGGGTTTTCACAGATTTTTATCTGTCGAGAAAACGGTGTCCTGTTGTTCTTGATGCTATTTTGTCTAAAGCTTGTGGACTTTCACCCTCAGTCCATCGTCATGGCCACCCAAAGCCCAGTCCGTGTTGTGCTCATGTTTGTCGGATTGTTTACCTTCATAGCCGCAATCGTATTAAACTCTCTGTCGGCGTTTGGTGCTCAATCAGGTGAATATTTGTCAGAAAAGTCAGTTGAAGGTTTTGTAAAATATGTTCTGGGATTTATAACCCGATTGTGCTGATCTCAACCCAGTGGTTTTCAGGCAAAGCACAGAGGATCTGACACTCAAGTATGCAACGCCCATAACTCCCGCTGAGTGGACTCTCTTTCTATGGGACTTCATATATCTTTGGCTTTCAGCCATGTTTATATACTTTCTAGTGGGACTATGTAGAAGGTAGGCTTCTTGGCAACTTGTCACATTTTCATGCATAATTTACAAAAGATGATAATGCTTAATAGCTGCATCCCACTGCACAACTGTGTCTATTTCTTACTGCTTTTATCTCCTCCTCTTGCATGATTGCAAGCAAGCAAATCACTCCACCAAGTCCAGAGGCAATTTAGTCTTCCTCTGTGCAGTCGTTTGCTTTTTACATGTAGCAGATTGCTCTGACTTACTGTGATTATTTCCCCACAGGCACAGTGTGTTTGCTGTGGTGTATTTTCTCTCCCGAATCTAACAATATTATCCTTACCCCACGGCAGGAGCGCTTATGACTGGATGTACACCACGCCTGCAGTGCTACCCTATGGATTTCATGTCTCTATCATCATCAATGTTTGCTTGAATATTACATGGTTGTTTCTGCTGGACAGAGAGTAAGTGTGTGAGTTCAGCTCATCCAAACAGACACGATCTTCTGTTTGTAAAAGCATGATGAACGGCTATATTTTGAAAGTTTAAATGTCTGCTTTGCTGTGTGTCTATAGGTTGTTGCTGCCAGGGCTGATAACCTCAGTGCTTTTGATGTTCACTGAATACATGATCCTATTTTTCTCCTGTCATGGACTGAAGATCTATGGAGCCTGGTTGAACAAATACCACAACGCAGACCTGTGGCTCATAAGAGTATTGGTAAAATAAACATTTTTTGTGTGTGGACTTTGTAATAGATGGGTTTTTGTTTGTTTGTTTTATTTGTTTTTTAGTGCTCCACTTGACTTTAAGGAAGCGACATTTAAAAAAGGAAGTCTGTGATTTACACACAGTAAAACGCTTGTAAAAGCTGTAATAAAGTCACACTTTCAGCAAACAAAGGTGCTCATTGGACTGAAGGGCTAAACATATGCAACAAACAAAACATTTTGTGTTGGATGTTTTAGCAGTCATCATCAGGGTGCATGTTTACATTTTTTTTCCTGTTTATTGACTGCTTTTTATTCCCTTTTTTTGCATGTGGGGACAACATGTCATTCTGAGACTTTGCTATTGCCTTGTAAAACAACATCCTTTCCCAGCTGGCCATAGTGTCATTTGTGTGTCAAATTCTGGTTCGTGAATTAAAGCCGTGCTTAAACCCACCATCAAACCGCAATCCAAATCAGGTTAAACCAAAGACATATAATGTGTTTTTGTGTTTTGTTACTTTAGGGCACAACAGACTAACTGTTTCCTCCAACGTTCTAGCTGGTTGTAGCCTTATATTTGCTGTACAGACGTGAGAGTGATAATGATTCTCCCAAGTAAGCGCTCTACTGAAAATGTCAAACTATTCCTTTATCAGTCACTCATTCCCTTTGTGAAGTCCCACTGCACACTGCTGACACGCTATAATTTAAAAGAAGCCAGCTGCCGGTCCAATCCATGAGCCAGATCTAAAGAGTGAGTCCTCACCAAAATGCACAGCACTACTAGCTGCTCACGAGACGACTGTGGTCTGAGATTAGGAGGTTAGAAGCAGCCAAGCTAGGCCACAGCAAAAACCTTGAGATTGGTTTCCAGTCCTTCTTTGCCTTGCATTTGACATTCAAGAAGAGGTGAGAGATGAGGTCACACAACAGATGAGCCTCCTGCACAGCAACCCGTCTTTGAAGCAGAAAGAGAATCTGCCAAATAGTGTAGGATTGGGATACTGACTGCTGCCTTTGAGACTGCCTTTGAGACTCTAAAAAATATGAATCTTTTAATGGGTTCAAAGTGTGTACGTCCTAGATTCAGGCATTAAGGGAAGGATAATCATATTTTGTCTGAACAAAGTCTGCGTCACTAATCATCAAGCTTGCTTCATTGTGTTGAATCAGGTGCAAAATGGAGTCGCGGTATATGCAACAATGGGAACTCTGCTCACACTGCTGAACCTGACGATGTACTTACAGCATCAGACAGGTACATCTAGATGTGACTGTGCAAAGCTGTCATTGCTGCTGCTTCTGATGAAGCTGTCAGCCTGGTGAGTCTGACAACCTGCTGCGTTCTGAGGCTTAGCTCTTGGCGTGTTGTTTTTTCTTATTATTATTATTTTATTTTCCTTTCCCAGAGAGATGATGCATGAACAAAGGAGCTCCAATCATCTGTCTTTGTGTCCCTTTGCTCCCAGGTTTCTGTTAGAGAACTTTTACTTTGATGAGCATGTGCGTTATATTGTGACCATCTACCCTGTGGTGATCCTGTGGCAGGCAGCCATCCTGATTAATTCTAACTCTCCTGAACATCAGGTTTACATCTTTGCAGGTACAGTTTGATACCACACACCTTTTCTAATATACTTCATCAACTGATTCTCATAGTGGAGATGTTTAAACTGATCTCCTGTCTTCAGCTTCAATCCTGGCTATTTCCAGCGCCATGTTTGTGGCGCGCATTGGCCTGGTCACATGGAGGCATTACAAACGGCCGCTTTACAGAGCCAGTGGACCCAGTCTGTCACCAATAGAAATAGCCTTGACACAAAGAAAAATCTTTCTGTGAACATTAGCTTTGTCTTTTTATGACTCTTTTTTTGAAATTCACTATGGATGTGTACAACTGATCTGTAAATACTGCAAAAATCCGAGAATTAAAACAATGGTGCACTGCACAGCTCCCATAAAAAATGTTTTGTCTTTTGTTTGTTTTTTTTACAAATAAAGAAAAATGGAAGAGATAAAAGAAGTCATGAATACTTTCATTTTTTTATGCTTAGAATATGTTTTTACAAAACATTTGTAAATCTACGTGATAAAGATTTTATTAAGAAAGTATTCAAGGTTGAAAATAACATTTTTTGATGACAACTTAATTGGTTAGCAAATAAAATGTCAAAAAATAGTGAAAAATGTCCATCACAAATTTTGCAATTGTTTCTCAGCTAACAGTCAAAAAGTCAAAAGGTTTAAAAACAGAAAATACACTTGTTTGCCTTTTAAATGACATAAATTATTAATTCTGAGAATTGCTTTTAAGAACTTTGATTTTTGTCTGCCAATAAATAAAGTGAAAAACTATTGCACACAACTGTATCAACTGAGAAATAGCAGCAGTACTATTACTACTACTAATACTATTTCTTCTCACGTACACATTCACATCTTGTGGGATCATAATTAAATGGATTACCAAAGAGATATCATAAAACTGTGCAGTACATGCAGCTATCCAAAGTCCAAAATATGTGTTTCAGTGATAAATATTGTGCTTTACACTCTCCTGAGCTGCAGTCAGACACTATGGTGAGGCTCCAGGTATCTCTTGGACCATGCAGTGATACATGCTGGGAGCATTTTTCTAACTGTTATTACTCAGGTGATCTCCACTCTGGCAAAGGACAGCTGCGTGCCCAATGGTGAGTGACTCCACAACTACTGAATATTTCAGTGGTGTAATCCTACCAGAGGGTTTGATTGTTGTATGTTTTCAGGCTTCACAGCCACACAGACATGGCTGTTTCACTATGCACTCAGATACCTTCACCCTGACTGTCATTTAAAGCCATTTTTCCAGGTTATACAAACACACACAGCTTGCAGTTTAGACTGGAGGCGGACAAAACAAACACAAAAATAAAAGAATACACTGGTTACAGATGTATTATCGCCACAGCTATAATGTGTCATTATGAGGAAATTTGTGTGTGTTTCAGACCTCATCCAGAGTAAAGTACAGCTAAAGTTAACTTAAAGTTATAATCCTTAAATTTCAATTTAAAAAATTTCAATCCTGTTTGTTACAAGTGCAGTTTGCAATATAGGTGCAATATTTAATAAAAGCTAGCATTGCTTTCCACGGTGTGGTACTCTGGTGGATTCTACCAGTCCTTAACTTCCACATGCTCTTCATGATCTTATGGACAAGTTACCTGATGAGGCTACTCAATTACCAAAAGATCAGTGTAGTAAAATTTGTATTCTGTGATATTAAACTCTTTCAGTTTTATTGTATTGCCAGTTTAACATTTCACCATCCTCAGCTGTGTGAATTTATCTCCATATAAATGCAAATGCTTTATCACTGGTGGCAGAACCAGAACAGCTTGGCAGTGTTTGCCTGGTGGTCTCACTTGAACTGGTTCGATTCCCCGTCCCGGTGTCCATGGCTGAGGTACCCTTGAGCAAGGTACCTAACCCCCACTGCTCCCCGGGCGCTGCACGCGGTCGCCCACTGCCCCGGGTTTGCTGTGTGTGTGTGCACGTCACTTGGGTGGGTTAAATGCAGAGAACAAATTTCGTTGGAGTGAGTTCCCTCCAATGACAAAATATGTCACTTTAACTTTTAACAATTAAGCAATAAAACAACTCATGTGTAGAACATGAGCATTTGCAAGTGTGCACTTTATGTTAGTCTCCAAAAGGGGGCAGCATACACTCACTTCACACTGAGAACATGCCTGACAAACAGAGCTCTGTTGGATCAGAAGGTGGTAGAAAGCGGTTCAAGCTTTTATAAGGTCAATCTCTCTTTATTAAGCATGTGATTCAAAGGTGAACTTCATTAATACAAAATAAAGAGAGAGAGAGAGAAAAACTTTCAGTGTCGTTCTTAGTAATCTTGAATTTCCCTTGGGATCAATAAAGTATCTGTCTATCTATCTATCTATCTATCTAATAAAACCTCCTTATATCTTCATGCTGAACCAGGGTGAGGTTACAGAAAAGAAAAATAAAGAAAGAAATCATAATAGCTGGTGATTGTTTTAACCCATGAGGTTGAAAATTTCAAGACTGGTGAACAAACAAAGTTCATTTACAACCCCTTTGCCCTCTCCCACCCCTCCCTGCGTCTCTCACTCTGTTTGTGACGTGGTCTCCCAGAGATAATCACACATGCTCAAGTTTATAAGTGCCCTCTTTCTTGATGTGGCTTGAAGGATGGAATATCAAACATGCCCGATGGCTGTGGGGAAGAGCAACACGACCTTTGATGAGGATGCTGGGCTGAATAGAACCGAATGACAGATGAAAGCAGTGGGGAAAAAAGACAATAAAGATACAATGAATGTGTCCACGGGTGGATATGCTCACCGCACGGCTGAGTAAATTGGTCTCCATCTGCAGCATGTTCTTGTTCACTGGAATAAATAAAGAAATTAAATGCAACACTGTCTGATTTTTCTTTATTTCTACATTCAGTTTGGTTTGGGTAAGAAAGTGTGCGTCCTTCACAAAATCTTATTTAGATTGAGAATTATTGATTGATTTACAACAAGCTTCATGTTGCCTTTACTCATTGCTGATGAAGTGTTATTTTGGTGTTAAAAGATCACAAAAATACCTTCTGTTGTGGGTGGATATCTCCGACCTTAATCACAAACGCGCGTTGGCATTTAATGCGATGGCCTCATTTTGAGAAAATCTTTCAGTGTTATGATCTCCAGGTTCATAGTGAGTAAGTAAGTCAAACTTCAAACTTTCTTTATAAAGCACATTTTAAAATACATCAGCAAGACTACAGGAGGGGAAAGTACAAAAGGGAATCATAAGGCCCAAGCACATGGCACCTAACTCAAAAAAACACACACAGTGCACTTACAAGCACACGAAGCACACAGCTATCAGCATCCACAGCAAGCAATCCTTCAAATCATAGAAAAGCCAACTCAAAGAAGTGGGTTCTAAAGGATTTTAGAAAGGGTCATCAGCTGATCTCATGCTAACAGATTGTTCTGGAGTGTGTGTGTGTGTGTGTATGTGTGTGTGTGTGGACCACAACAGAGCTGCCTTTGGTTCTGAGTTTGGTATGTGGTACAGCCATAAGGTTCTGGATCATAACGCACAAGTGATTCACTTTCTGGGTCGAGCACACAGCAGTGGTAAATCTTGCTTCCAGAATCGTTGATTTGGATGGAATATTACACTCTGTTACATTTAAAGATGCAGGAAATAGACAGAGATGACTGCAGAGAGGATGTCGTGGCTGTGTCAGCCGGACTGACCACTTAAGTTCCATGTCCACATTTGCTATCCTAAAAAAAAAATCTACAGAAAAACCTTGTAAGAAAAATACAAATTTACTGCTTCTTGCATTCTAAATGTGCCTTTTCTTCACCTTAAATGATAGTAAACTGAATATGTGTGGGTTTTAGAGAGTTGTTGGACTGTATTGTAGTAATAAAATACATTTTTAAGCAAAATAGTAAAAAACATGAATATTTTTGTGGGTTTTTTTGGTTTTCGGTTAAAGTAAATTGACCATGTTTGGTCTTTGGACTGCATTTTGATCGCTGATTAACAGTTTAAGTCATTCTTTAGCAAAGTATAACTGGTTGTGAATATTTTGTGGTTTGCCTGGTCTTTAGACTTACAGATGTTACGTTGGGCCCTGGGAAATTATGATGTAATTAAACAAGCAAATAATAGTTAGTTGCAGAACTTTATAATAATTTATGGAAGCGTTGGACAGCATTACTGGATTAAAAGGGGAGAAGGGTGTATGCACTCACACTCAAAATTATTCACACAAAATGCTGACCAAGTGTGAAATATAATAACTGTTCAGAGTAATTCAGAGCAAAGTTCAAAAGATTTTTTTTCCCAAAACATCCAGTAAGTTCCAGCTGAGTAGGACAGTCTGGTAGGATTTTCACCTCCTCACAACATAATGCATCAGCTTAAAATAGCTACAACTTAATACCACAATGCAACAGTGAAAAACTGTTAGGCAAGAGCAGAAAATTAGATTCCCCCCTTACCGTTTACCAGCCATATCAGATTAAACTGGTCCAATCAAATTTCCTTTAGAACTTCATTTAAACTATTCACTCCCTGGCAAAACAGTTTTTATAACAAGTGCTCAAAGTAATTTAAAGATGTCCAGTGATGATGTGTGTTAAAGGTGGCTGCAAAGTCCATTAAATTGCTTCATGGATGTGGCTCCCACACATATTGCACTGCAGTGTTATCACATTTTCCTCCAGAGTACTGAAGCCAAATCCTCCCTGGAGTACAACACCGACGGGAAAGGCAGACGAGAAGGAAGAAAGGGACGTGTCTTACTGTCTGGCGGGATTGTAATTGTTTCTATACTCTCCAAAGACCTTTTTTTCCCCAAAAGAGAAATAACCTAGATATGCAAATATGCATTCCCAATTAATTTAATTCATATAATTATGCAGCGAAAAGAGACTGGGTTAAAAAAGAAGTCTTACCTAGTGCCAAGTTGTCCTCCCACTCAAGCCTCCCTCACTCTGCAGGGCACAGCTAAATTAGTTTGGAATATTGAAGCATGCTCGACTACACAGATGAGCATCAATTATCTCTGACATTTTAATGAGTGGTCTTCAGCCTTCTGGAATCAACAAACAGCGAGTTGGTGGTAGCAATCAATATGAGTTTTAAATGTGGTGACGAAATGCATAAACATAACCTTACAACTCAATTTTCAGTCAGTTTTATTAAGGTTTTAGTTTAGAATATGGTTTGTCATCTGCCTTTATGAATAAATTTGTACTATTTTATGAAATCAGGTTATGTCCAAAGTCTCCCCGAGCACAATTTATGCCTCATCAGCTGCACTTATTGACTGTTTAATTAAAAGCTCTAGGAACTTAAACTGGCTGTAATTCTAACCAGCTAAAATACAACCAAAAAATGTGATTTTTCATCTATTCATATATGGGAATTGTAAAGCAATGCCAAATCATTTATAAAATAATAAAATAATTATTTTCTTTGGTTCACTCTGTAACATTTTCTCTGGCAAGCCATTGTTTCATGTTCTTTGGATAACATGGAGGGCAAGTAATAAATAATAATTTAGCCGAAAATGAAATCAAAATGCCATTGAAGAGGGCCAGTCTGCAGCATTTGTTTATAAAAATGACAGAAAAGGAAATTATTTAAGAAGGATTAAAGTACCTTAAAAACATTTTACCTTAAAAATTTGAATGTGGTTTGAAAAGTCATGGAAAATTGAACTAACTCGTTCATCTTATGTGACCTGCTCTTATGAATATAACACATTAACTTAATCCACTTTAGAGTTTGATTCTTTAACAATCTGTGAATGTGTGTTAATTTAAAAAAAAAAACCCAAAAAACTCTCAGATATAAGTGCACAACAGCCTCTAATGTGTACAATATTTATGTATGTGTGTATGATATCTTGGACCTGAAGTAGGACTGTGATGAACCAGTTTTGGGTGAATGCGTTTCTTTTGTTATTCACAGAGTTCAACATGTGTTGAGTGTGCAACTCAAAAAAGCTGGTAGGGCAACAACAACAGCATGCAGAGGGTTGACAAGTTGTGGCTTTTGCTGAAAGCAAACAAACTTCAACAATCCTCAGTATTACAACTGTGGCACAATGATGCCAATTAGTTTGGTAAGACAATTACAATATATGTAAATGCTTTGAATTAATTAATCCCATGACATTTTTATTCTAATTAGCTGGTAATCCCTGACTCCTATTGCTCCATATTTAAGACAAACCCACTCAGTCCAGATAACAACAGACACCAAAGAGTGAAATCTGCAGGAATAATTATTACTTTGAATCTAGATTTGACTAATTAGTGGTGACGCTTCTTTGAGTGCAGATGAGCATTTACAGTCTTCTAGGACACAGGCAAACCAACAAGGAACTTGTTGATGTTAATCAAAAGACATAGATTTTAATTTACAGTTGTAATTAGGGGAGTAATAATTATGGTATAACATGGTTCTCTGGTGGTCTGTAAATGACTTTAAAAAGACGGAAACATAATACAGTGTCACACGTTCACATGTTCCCACTGCTCCTGAAAAGCTGAACGGCTGACGTCTGCCGAAAAGTTTAAAGGCTGTCATTAAAAAACCTGTAGTATTTTGACACATATTCCGTGTTCTCTTGTGTCGCTTTACTCACTTGCAGTAATTGTGGAGCAATTCTTTGACTTACTCACACTGCATGTTTGTGTTAATTTGACTGGCTCACAGTCGGACTTTCCTGCATGACATGTGACGAGTGTGCACTAAGCTTGTCAGTCCCGCATTGTGTGACTGCCTTGTGATACGTCAACACAAATTAACAAAGCTCGTTTCCTTTTACTGCCACTGGTGAACAATGTAATTCTGATTCTGAAGTGTAAGACTCGAGAAAGGAGACAAACAGCCAAGGGTTTATGAGGGGCATGTCAACAAGATGCATAAATAAAAGTGCCTGCAGACAAAAAAAACAAAAAACAAAAAAAGAAGAAGATGGCTTGTGCTTGAAATGCTGCTGAATAAAATAACACAAGGAGCATTTTGAGAATGCAGCCTAGTTTCACACTTGATTCTTAAATATTGAAAAGTGAGAATACAAGGACTCTTCATGCTCAACTCAAACAAGTTTTTTTTTTTAAACTTATTCGTGTGTGACTGTTTAATCTTGATTTCTTTACTCATCATGATTTCAAGATAGCAACAACCAGACCTAAAATTGGTGATAACATGGAAGCTACCATGACAACTGAATGAAAATACTGTGTGGAAAACGACATGAACTGCTCCTGTGACTGCTATCGGGTTCGTCCTGCATAAAGGAACACATTAAAAAAAAAGCTATAGATAAACAAATTGCTTTAATTAGAAATACACTTTATTGATGAAAGTATTGGCACACTTGCTGATTACACTGCACTCTAAAGACATGGACATTAATACGAAGCTGGACCCTCCTTTGCAGCTATAACAGCTTCCACTCGTCTGAGAAGGCTTTCCACAAGATTCTGGAGTGTTTCTGTGGGAATTTGTGCCCATTCATGCAGTAGAGCATTTGTGAGGTCACACACTGATGTTGGACCAAAAGGCCCGACTCAAAGTCTCTTGTTCCAGTTCATCCCAAAGGTGTTGGATGGGGTTGAGGTCAGGGTCTGTATGAGCCAGTCAAGTTCTTCCACCCCAAACTCCAACCATGTCTTTATGGAGCTTTGCTTTGTGCACTGGGCCACAGTCATGCTGGAATAGAAAAGGGCCTTCAACAAACTGTTGTAGCAAATTTGGAAGCATAACATTGTCCAAAATGTCTTGGTATGTTGAAGTCAAGCCAAACCCTTGAAAAACAGCCCCATCTCAATACTACCAAAAACTGTTGTTAATTTATCCTATCAGGAAGTATCGTCTGTGCAGCATAAGTCTGACATGTTTGAGTGCATTAAGATCTCCCTTCACTACGAACAAGTATAATCAAGTAACTGTTTACTAACACGTTGACCACTTTATGAAGTGATAATGCATTATTGTTGTTAGCTTGTTTCTCCTGTCCTCAAATGATCCAAAATGAGTTACCTGGCCATTTGTTTGCTGTAGACATTGCCTATACAAGTAAATGTCATGTGCAAATGGCAAAGCAAATCAAGTAATTGTCCTGATTTAGCTCACAGGAATATAAAGTACCTCACATGGTGAACAAGTGTTCACATCTATGCCTCATCCATGTTGTTTGTTGTTTATGTGTATCAACAGCATTCCTCTGCTCTTTTCTCACCGAGAGGTTTATGATTTATGATTGGTTTTTGATTGGCCAGGAAATCCTCAAGCCAACCTTTGCTTATTAAATCTTGACTACTATTTTTCTGACTGAACTGAATTTGTTATTAAAACTGTAAGTAATATGCATTTTCAGCAAATGCTCAATATGTTGTTACATCTCAAAAAATATTTTTTTGTGTCAAGGGAAATACTACAAGCTGGAGGGAAGTGGAATCTGTTTATGAGCAGAAGAATATGGTAAATAGCACTTTGTGTAAGCAAATGCTCTTTTGAAATAATGCTGCAAGCTGTGTCGTTGTGGCATAGTGCTTAATTTAAAATTCTATGTCATGGTAGATCAAATGAGGATAACAATAAAGGAAAAACTGGGATGATGAAATTATAGACTTCTGGTCATTACCAGGATAAGATGCTGCAGCTCCAGTCCAAAAGTGAGACTGAGGGAGAAGATAAACTTACATTCCTAAATTAGAAGTGTCACTACTGACTTTATATTAAGCCTACCTACAGGGCAAAACAAGGAGCCCAGACACAGAAAACAGAATAGTATATCCTCATTGTTTGGCATGTGAAAACGGGATCACTTTCAAGTATCTGACTCATTGTACCCCAAAGGTCCTGGGTCTCTGATTGCAGCAAATTACAGATTAAAGGGCCCTTCATACTGTTACACAAGTGCTCCCCATACACTGGATGGTGTCTGAGATGGCATGTGATGTGTGGTGTGGTATGCGTGTTTGTGTGTGTGTGTGTGTGTGTGTGTTATAGGGCACCAAGCTCTATTGCTTCCCTGCACTATTTATTTTTATCTGAACGAGATGAGGGGAGGATTGGAGGAAAACAGCCAAAGTGATGTCCCAGGAAGCAAACTGTACATACATGAGTCTCCGCTACCAAACACAAACATGTTAACACATTTGAAAAGATGATACGACCTTGTGGTGAACATTCAGGGGTGCTTCCTCACTGCAGTAAGGCAATATTAGATGAGTTATTGTAATTCTACGACACTCTTCTTCATTGCAGCACTTGAAAATGCTAATGTCATTTTAAAGAAATATGAAGCCTTGGCCTGTTTTACCTTGGCCGGTCCCTAGGAGCAGTAGACGGATGGCTCCTCTCACAGTTTCCTGGCACATGACCTTGAGTGTTTTATTAATTTCCTTATTTTTTTAGGGCAACACCTCAGGCTATTCACCTAAAAGATGAGTCAGGGGATCACTCGAGGCATAAGATCTGAAATTAGACAATTTTCAGTTAAAAAGACTTCAACAGTTCATTAACTATTTCAATTAAAAATTCTTGTTCAGGAATAATTAAATTAAAATGATCAAATTAGCTTTTGTTTTATCTGTAAGATACTCTTTTCAATTATTCAAAGGACTGTAATTATTTAAGGTATTTAGTGACAGGAGTCTGGTTAACATTCAATCATGTCACAATTTAACCTAAAAAAATGGCAAAAACTGCATCCATTCCACCGAGCTGGATTTGGGCTGAAACTTGATGGCAAACGGCAAAGACAAAGCTTTAAAAAGACAAATACAGAGGAGATTAACAAGCAGAATAATCCTATACTGAATTTGAGTTGTTTTGAAAAGCGCCTTACACCAACAGACATTTAAAATTCTTGAATCAAAAGCTGTTTCCATGAAAATGATGAAACTCGTCTGTAACAATTATGCTCTTCCTGAAAAGTACAAATTAGAAACTTCTTCTGCCTGTGATGCCTTTCACACAGGAGTTAAAGAGACCAAAGATTCACAATTAACGCACTGACTCATTGTGCTTTCAAATGCATTGCACTCAATGTGTCATCTTAGGAAAAGTGTGAATATGAATGAGAATATATCATCTGCACTGTGGTCATCCAAAATGAAAGACAGACCAGACAGTCCTTCTCTGACTGCTATACAGAAAATGTATTTATTGAATCTTCTCTTTAAAAATCAGGATACATGTCAATAAATAGCAGCATCAGCCGGAAGGGAAAATGACACAGTTATTCCCTCACTTATCCATTTTAAAGATAGAAAATGCATCTCTGGGTCAGATTCACCCAGTCAGCCTGTCTGTGTGAGAAGTCATAAATAAAGAAGCGCTGGAAGAAAAGATGTGGAAAGTGACAGTGATGTTGACAGCAACACATCATATCACTGCAGTGACAATCTGACCGTTCTCCTTATATTAGCCTATAATAAAAAAAAAGTGTCTTTGGAGAAAAGAAAACAAGACACTCATTTTATCATTTATAGAAGCTTGAAATCCTTTTAAGTTAGCAGGCTGCAAACACATTTCTAGGCAAGTTCACAGCACCGCATGGGGTCAGAGCAATTTATCTGGATGACTGCTGAACAGAAAGGACATCTCTGCCACCCAGATGATGTCCAGCACCTAAAAACCAGCCAAATGTTTCAGGGAAGATCACTGGAGTGCAAGAACTGATCACAGGTGTGCCAGTAACAACTTACAAGAGCAAATAAACAAGAGCAAGGAAAGGTGTGTGAAAAAATATGTTTGCGTGTGTTTGAATCCCCATTAGATGATACACTGAAGCAGCACACACTGAAAGCGTTTAGACACAAATACATGATGACAAAAAAAACACAATACACAAAAGCTACACTCATATAGACATCTTATAGATTAGAATAACACGACATCCACATGATATACACAGAATACAACATACAGCAACAACAAGACACTGAAATTAGTAGAAATATAATAATGACTATTATTAATAATGATTAATACAAAAAGTTAACCCACGAAATTTAATAAGAGGACTTTGTAGTCACAATATCTCTAATAAGACTGAAAGAGTCGACTGCCACGATGTTAGTGGTGAGTCTTTACTTAGGCACAGTGGTGTTATGCTAATATTAGCATGCTAACATGCTCTTACTGGCAGTGTGAACGTGCTGATGCTTGCCATTCATTCATAATGACATGCACACAAAAATAAATTTGAGGTGGCATATAAAACCAAGATATATAAATATATTCAAGAGACGAGCGATGCAGCTGTCGAATCAGGGAATCAGCACCACTTTATTGGACCACGTCTGGCACTGCTGCTGGATTAAAATGTAAGCAGTCAAAATGTGATAAAACTAAAGTTTTGGTAGTTTAATTTTAACTATATCTTCTGTTTGGAGCACATTTGGAGCACCTCATACATGCAGGAGAATGTGGTTGAAAGGGGTGGGAAAAAAATGACACAAATACATAATCCAAAAGAACAACACCACTACACTGCAGCCCATTTCCACAGGCAGGCACAGACATCTCTCTGATTAAAATTACAGATTTTCTAGACCTGCTTACTTAAATTTCATTATATTGTCATGTGTTCCTGTTATTTTGCTCTCAGTTGTACATAACGTACACGAAATGTTGAATATTCAGGCAAACTGCTGAAGTGAGACAACTTGCTGCGCTCTTGGCAATACATGCTGTACCTGAGGACACTGTCACACTGAGTCAACCTTGAAAAATATTTTTTTGAACATATAGCACAAGTTGGGCGCATTGTTGACGTGCAGAAATTTCAGCTCCCTGTGTATTCTGCCAGCACACCGTCAAAGAGGACCTCCGAACCTCCATCTTCACAGTTTATTGAATGACTTCTTTTCCTTCATGTGCTGGGCCAGTGCTTGCTGCAGCACATCACAGCCTAACACCTTGCCTTGTCTGAACCTGCCTGCCTGCCTCCTGCCTCGCCAGCTACTGACACACACTGTTGCTGTAATTAGGTGTGGGCGGTACAGTGCAGACAGATATCACTGACTTTCAGGGACAAATGACAGCACAGCCTGACAGTATCAACACAGTCACTAAAATGGAAGAAGAATTTGCGATTTAAGTTCAAAAGGTTTATCTTCTACGGCACATTTAGCCTGTCACATTATTTATGATCACTTTAAGGAGTTTGTTGCTTAAATGAAAGACTTCAGGCTGGAAGTGGCATGGGCTGCAGGGGCAGGCAAAGACCACAACATTAGCAAAACTCACAAGGAGAAATGACTCAAGTACATATACACAGTACACATGCACAAAGAACAGCCAATTGCACACTGCCACATAGCTGACAAAACAACCTGACCCCCACATGAAGGCAGAGCCGGGGGTTTATGTAGAAGAGCCGATGAGCAGATGGGAGGCAGGTGTGGAGAACCACCAGGTGTTGGGAATCAGGAAGCCGCCCCCTCAACACGCACACACTCACAAAGGAGGGAGGAGACACACGGGAGACAGAGAAAAAGAACAGGGAACACGAGAGTCACGACCAGAGCTGTGACACTCACCCACTTTAACACCCAATAAATCACAATACTGCTCACCATGTAACCGAGCAGGATCATGGAGCAAACAAGAGGGTACCCGAACATGAAATCCTATGTTTCCCCATGTTTCGTAATCAGTCACTCATTGCACGGTTACTGCAGGCCCCACGCAGGCAATTTATGTGGCAGGTTCACCAGCAAGGTCTCTGATGCAAGACCACATCACATTTTTCTCTTTGGTCATTTCTGCAGGACCCGCTATGCCAAGTGCTGACAATGTTAAATTGTGGTAGTGATAGGAATAATTGATGGCAGGCTATTTATGGGAGTGAAACCAGTCAAGGTCAGACATGTGATTTACAGCTCAGAGACAAAGAGAAATAAATTATTCTTTTGCCTTGGAGCAGAAGAAGTGTAACGTTCGCATTGGGTTTGAGGAACAGTGTGAGTGAGTGAGTAACAGCTGCTTAAAAACAGCACACGGTGTAATCCTTACGGTGGTGCAATGCTAAATGGTAACCTTGATTAGTGCTCACACTTGTCTTTTATTTTTGTCTTTTTTTGCAAAATCAACTCGACCCTGCATGATATAAGCCCTCCCAGCTATTCCATGTAAGGCTACTGCGGAGTATTTTCATCAGGTCTGGAGTCTAAACAGCTAAACAGCTGGAAGTGCAAGTATGTCATCTGTTTTAATAAGGAACACTTTACACTGACACTTAAAGTGGGTTGCATTAATGCCTTCCTAGATCTATAATTAGCAAGGCACAATTTCACAAAGCAGGTTATTGAGCAATGACTGCATAAGCATCTGCTAATCGGATCTGATTTTGTGCATCGGCATCACCTGTTTGAGGGAATCGGGGGAGGGGGGGGCTGCAGATACTCAAATGTAATGTTTTCCTTGAGCAGGGATGATGTGATGAACGCCAAGTGTGCCTATACATGTGTGCAGCTGCATATTTCACGGTTAGTTAGAGGAGCACACTCTCCCTCTGTGAATAGATGTCTCAAACAAATACAGGGGATTTGGAGGAAATAAGTGTTGGCAACAATTAAATAAACACTCAGCATGCCCCCTGAGGATGCTGAAGTATAGGCAATAGAAGGTGACATTTACTCTGCAGTCACTTCTGTAGAGCTAAAGCACATGCAGTGTGTCAACATGGGACTTCGTGCAGATTGTGGTGTCATAAAAAGAAGCATCTCTTCTGGCCTCTTATCCCTGACTACTAACTTTAAGATGGGTTTTCATTTGTTATCAGGTAGTATAGAGAGTCATGGCGTGTCTGTGATACAAAAGTCCATAGTCGTGGTGATGATCTGTACTGTTGCCGTTTTACATTAAAGGACAGCTGGATGACAGTTAGCTTCACAGTGGCTGCCTGACATTATAAAGTCTGATGGGCATCAAATCCTCCCGCCATAGGTGGAACAAAGAGCAGGGGAAAATAATTATATAAATAAATAACTGAACAGGGGAGCAGGTGTGTTTGGTGAAGCACAACCATGATGTGTTTATGGTACACCACTTCCAAACCCTGGTTAAGATAAGCTTAGTTATGGGACTCAGATTGAAACCATAAATACACCCCTGTAATAAAAGCACTCGGGGAACTATGTAACCATTTAGAGGCAGACGTGATTACAGCAGACATGATCTCCTAGAATATAAACCAGCCTGTATGGCACTGCATAACGATAAGTGAGTGAACACATAATCCTTTCCAAACCATATTACAAAGTGTTTTTTGTGCCTAGACCTTAAGCACAGCGTTGTCACAACATTAAATCCAAGAGTAAAATGTAAAGAAACATGTTTTGTGACTGAGTTGCTGCAGTGGGTCACGTTCTCTACCACCATATACAGCGCTTCATTATGATTTATCTCCCATAGGGACAACAGGAGGCCACTTCAGCTGTGATCAGCTTACCAACAAGATCAGGACAGTAATAGCAAACCAAAACCCAAATATATTCACATTAAAGTTGAAAAGAATTGCTATGTTATGGCAGGTAACCGTGTCCCAAGTAATCTAAAGCAACATTTATGTAATCATAATTATAACTGAACTTAAACTTGATTACGACTGATTCTAGTATTACAGTGTACCTGCAGTTCTGTGTGTGGTTTGTCCACATGGTAAAGCTGTTGCTCAGCTGCTGGGTCCAGCCGCTGTCAAACACAGTAGACCTCCTGCCCCTCTGTTTCATCACTTTCAGTCATATTAAAAAGAGGAAAACTGGAACGTAATACATTGTGTGCATTAGCTAGCACACAGCCCACACATTCTGAGCATGTCCCAGTCGCTAGCTTTGCATAAAGTTAGGATCTGTTAATGTTCCCATCAGTTGCTATTGGGACACTCATTAGCTATTATTCTAACACTGCGGCAACACTTCAGTACAAAGCAAATACAAGTGCAAGCAAGTACAAAAAAATGATCTCTATTTATAGGACTATTGTTGCAGTTGTACTTTATTAATCCCTTTCTCTGTCAATACATACAATTAACCAGGAAATGGTAATAAAGGAAGGGGGGGCAGACCCTCCAACAACGCTGATTCTATGGCTGGGGAATTGAGCAGGATATTTTGTGTATAAAATAAAAACATATGAGTGGGTAGATCGTTTACTGAAACAGAAACAGGGAGAGAAGAAGTGTGCTACTTGATATTACAGAACTTCAAGGGCCACGTTCTTGACAACAAGTAAATATATTGGCTTCTCTAATATATATACATACATTTATTTGTTTTGGGGTTTTTTTACACGGACTAATCACGTCTGCAGGACATGGCAGGATCGGTGTCTCCTCAAGCAACCGCTGATCACTGCAGAATAACACTAATTAGACAGAGGAAATGCTTTCTGATCAGCAACACACTGGCAGGACAGAGGAATCCTCTTCTTCTCACACCGCATGCCTCTCAAAAGAACGGTTGCTCACGTGCAGTGCACGCTAAAAGACACGCGCGCCCGCGCGTCTCCCACATGCATAGAAAGCGCAGTGTTTGTCCCTTGAATTAGACTCGGTTCCCCCTTCCCATCCACTGCGTGGTTCATTCCAGCGCTGCTGTATCCTCAGAGCGCGGTGTGTTTCTGCCGGCACAGGCGGCTCAGCCACCCGGCTATCAAGACCAGCAAAGTCAATTTCGATGGGGAGACCGAGCAGGCATCTTGTCGTGCAGGACTGCTTTATGCTGAACTGTTAATGGGGTGAGTTATTTCCAGACATGCATAAATCGTTGCCGGCGAGTTTTCTTCTCAAAGAAGAAGAAAAGAAATGAGGCTTTTTTTTAAAAGGTTATAGTGTTCAAAAAGTGAGGCACTGATGTTGAGATGATGTGTAACAAGTGTCTTAATAGACATCTATAACTAGAGTCGAGTGCTGGCGGGAAACCTCGTGGGACATGCGAGCTCTAGAGGGAATCCTGCGTTTTTAAACGGTGAAGTCGCTGATGTCGTTCACTAAACAGTGCTCATGTGAATGTTTTCACTGAGTCTGAGGAGCAGGCTGCCGGTTTGCAGAAAACACCTTCCACCGAACCAAAGTGCGAAAGATTTTCACCGCAAGTTAAAGGTTTTCTTAATGCCACCTTCATCTTTTTAACATCACCAAAGCCAAGGACAAATGTAGCTACACACCTTCCCTCCTTTTCAACTGCAAATGTCAGTGCTGAAGCCTGGGAGAAAACTGTCCTTGGTGGAGAGGAAGAGTGTGTTACAAATGAGCACACAGTCGCTTCACAGCGGAGACATTTGCACAAAGAGAATACCCCTCACATGCTTTAATCACGATGCTGTAACTGTGTTTGGACTCAAACATGAAATGACATTGAGAGTTTTGTTTTTTAGTTATTTATTTTTACCCGGACCTTCACCTCATAACCTTTAGTGCTTCGTTGGATTTATTTATTTATTTTTAATCAGCTTATTGCCTAGAAGAAACAAAAGAAATTAAAGGAAAATGTGTGTAGGACTTGCAAATTAGTATTGTGCTGCTGAGGAAAATACACTCACATGGTCATGGTCCAGAAATAGCCTATATGCAGCGAAATTTAAAAAAAAATAAAATAAAAATCCGGAGCACTGACTGCAGTGTGGCTTTCCTGCAAAAGCACGTGAAGCCCAGAAAAGGATTTTAGTCACTGATTAACTTGCTAATTTTTAAATTATAATAAAACATATGCTGACTTGGGAATATCTCCCTGCTGCAGCTGCCAGGCACATAAAAATTATGTATTATTATAACTTGTGTTTTCACCTCTGTTCTCTGGCATCGACATTAACAGCATGCGGACCTTATGAGAGGTAACGAGATGTTAATCATCCTCTGTCCCTATTTACTCCATACAGCTAAAGCAAAATCCCAACAACTCTCGGTTAAATGCACCCAGTGAACCAGCTGGCACTGGTATATCTGCAGACAGTGACTGACCCAAAGTGACACTTTCCCTGCACAGCTGTCAACAAAACACCAAAAGATAGACTCAGATTTATTCAGCTGTTATCCTTTGACGCCGGTGAACGTGTTTATGTCTCTTTGTTTAGCAGCTCCTCCCTCCTCCCTCCTCTCACATATATTCACATTTACATGTGTTTGTCTGCCTTGTTTCTGTTTTTCACAGGGTGAGTGACAGCCGCCATTTGAGGGAGGGAACAGGCGTGTTTGACAGCGTTTTCCCTTCATAACGGTTGTCCAATTTCATGGCTATTAGGTTTGTTAATAAGAGTGGGGAGAAGAGAAAGCAGAGGGCCTATTGGTGTGCTTGGTTGGACCCTTTGATTAGAGGGTCTGGTTTGTGATGCTAAGAGACAGTGTCAGATGTCACACAAATACACCGGCTGACGGGGACATGGCGTGTATTGTTATTACCCATCGGGCCTTATTGATGATTTGTCCAGCGCAACCTACTTGGAGTAAAAAGATGTATGACTAAGGAATTTCAGGAGGAACTCAGTGGTGTCTTAGATTCTTTTTAATTCCTTGTTGTCCTTGGAAATTCAAGAAATATTTGATTTATTCATCAGCTTAATGCTTCAGTAATTCAGCCAAAAGTAATGTCATTACATGCCAAACAGCAACAAGAATATGATTCAATTGATTAAATCGTGCAATTTAAAGCAAACTCAATTAGAGTAAGCTATTTCATCTGAATTATATGCATTAGCTACACTCATTACGGACACTGTCCCTGCGCCCAGGGGCCTGGGAAAAAGCTCGGCAAGTCGTCCAGATCCCCTCATTACAATGCCCCAAGAGGAAACATGCAAAATGAAAGATTATGTTTAGTATTCAAGATTAAAGCTCCACTTTAAAACGTTGGTGTGGCGGACACTGGGTCATGGAAAGAAAACTGAGATCTGCATTTTTTTTTTTTTTTTTTTTAACGCCTGAGAGGATTGTTAGAGGCAGGAGGAGGTCGTAGGAACAGGTTAAAGCGGGAGGTGTAGCTTAAACTGAATGTTTCTAAATAGGAAATTAAGATTAATGATTAAAATTAACATCTTATGAGACTGTTTAATCAGGCACATCGGAATATGTTTCCAAAACATGATGCATGAAATCATTATTGCCCCCAGTGATGCAGCAAAAACTGATGTGTCTGTGAGCCAGATGCTTCACACTTACCATAATAATGTACTCCAGACAAAAAAGATAGATTTCTAAAGTTCCAGTGTTCTTCTGTGTATTTATCATTTAAAATTTGTAGTCTCACTGAAATAACAGTTGACTTATTTATTCGTTTGTTTAAATATGCCACTTGCAAATAAGTTGGTCTGTTCATTCATAGAGCAGTTGTAAGAAAATCAATACCAGGCCTTACAACATCCGGCTGACAGACAGCACAAGCACTCGGTGATTTGAGATTCGTTGTTTCTGCACTGTTGAACTGAGCCTCTCCTGTGAATGTATTGATAGAGTTGGCATGTCAAATCTTTTCTTTTGTGAATCTGAAACGTTGACAGTCCTACGTTAACACAGAGTATCCCTGCAACATTCTCTCTTATGTGAATTGAAATTAGATGCTGTTCACCAAACCACTTAAAACATATAACTCCAAAATATTTAGCAGAGGGATCTCTCTGCTGAATATTACATTCCTGAATGAGTTTACAACAAAGACTCGCCTTTAAACTGTTCATTTTGCGGGAGAGGTCTGACTTTGATGCAAATCAGAGGATAACAGTGGGATGATGAAACTGAATATTTATGGTCTTTTTCAGACCCAGAGATGTCCCAGAGTACTTCTGAGCCTTTTTAACAGCAGATGAAATTGCACTTGAAAGTTGTAGGTAGGTTGCTTGACAGCTGTGAGATACTCAAGTGCTTTTTACTATTGTGAGCAAATCACTAAAGTACCTCTCTTGCAAACTACAGTGATGCGTTTACACAAGGGTGCAAAGATGCATTAAAAGCTGCTATTTTTTTTTAAGAGTACTGCATCTCTTTAATCTAGTTTGTTCCTCTTCTCTATCCCTGCTGCAGAATGCATCAGTTGTCTGCAGAAACTGTGTCTGAATTGTCTTGGCCCTTGGCTGCAGGGCTGTGAGCAGCTACCATGACGTATCCCAACACCAGCTTACTGACAGCCAACTTCAGCGGAGCTTCTGACGACCATGACTCCGGGGGAAACATCTACCGACCCTTTTCTGTTTTCAGCGTGCTTACTCTTACGTTACTGGCAATGCTGGTTGTGGCCACCTTCGTATGGAACTTGCTGGTGCTGGTGACCATCCTGAGGGTGAGGACATTCCACCGTGTGCCCCACAACCTCGTGGCTTCCATGGCCATCTCTGATGTGATGGTGGCCGCTCTGGTCATGCCCCTTAGTCTTGTCCACGAGCTGAACGGCAGGCTGTGGAAACTGGGCCGTGTGCTGTGCCAGGTGTGGATCTCATTTGATGTGCTCTGCTGCACAGCCAGCATCTGGAATGTGACGGCCATCGCGCTGGACCGCTACTGGTCCATCACCAGGCATCTCCAGTACACGCTCAAGACACGTAAAAAGATCTCCAATGTGATGATCGCTCTCACTTGGCTGCTGTCGTCCATCATTTCCCTGTCGCCTCTCTTTGGCTGGGGGGAGACTTACTCGGAGGGGATGAAGTGTCAGGTGAGCCAGGAGCCGTCCTACACGATCTTCTCCACCTTTGGAGCCTTTTATCTGCCGCTTTGTGTGGTACTGTTTGTTTATTGGAAGATCTACAAGGCTGCCAAGTTTCGGATTGGCTCCCGCAAGACCAACACAATAACACCCATGGCTGAGGTGATTATTCATTTTTCTTTTTTAAATCCATTTTCTTAAGGTAATCCCTCACCTTTATAAGTCAAAATATCACTATTCTCTCCCTTGTCAAGGTAATACAGGTAGATCAACAGTCCTTGAAACCACTCAAGGAACTGGAATAAGCAGTTAGACTGTGACAAGCTGACACTGTGCCACTCAGACTGGCCTGAAGATTGGTCTGCAATGGGTCAGTTGCAATAGCTGGAAAACAAAGCCAGTGAGGTCATGATTAGGTCTGACAGGTCAGGTCTGATTTACATTGGAAACTGCAGTGCAGATGGAACGACAAGCAGAAGACATAGCACAGCAGAAGCCAGCTGCAGTGTGCAAGAGGTGTTACACTGACGACCGTCAAAGAGAGGTGGGAGACAGTCAGGTAAGGAGAGAATTGATGGATGGGAGAAAGTCCACTCAGGAGACTGTAGGTGCCAGGAAGGAGAAGCATAATGCCCGTGGCAAATGCCCAGCAATAGAATCTGAGTGTAGAAAATGTAGGAAGTCACTACTAGTGGAAAGACTTTTACACAGGAGCAGTCCGTGAGGAAAACCAGGGCAGTGCAGAGCATTCAGTAGAACAGGTAAATACAACATATTCTTCAGTTAGGTTCAGAATTGATTATGAAGCCAAGGTTACTGTGTTACTGTACTTAACATGAAACCGTTCAGATCACCAAGGCCACAGAGGAAGTCAGTTGTGCCTAGCAGACCCTAGACAGCTTTGCAGGGACATTAAATTATTGGTAGTTCACTGCTAGCACTCTTTATAAACAGAGGAAGTACATCTTTAACACATTCATAACAAGAGGGTCAGACAGCTGTTTCAGTGGAGATGAGAAGTTACAGGACAGGAGGCCTCCTTCTATAGATGCATGGAAAGCTGGATGTTCAGGTGTACATTCTTCCAGGATACTGTGGTCATTGCTAAAGCATTGCCATGCAGCCCATGAAAAAGCGAGTAGTATCACACAGTGAAAAACTCATGGTCAGCCTGTGAGGTCCTTTGTAGCGTATTTCCATAGCCAATCAGGCAGGAAATATCAGAGCACACATAACAGACATTAAGGTCTGTGAACATGCAAAGTATGAGCAAAGGAAACAGTGTGGTGGCCCAAGATATCTGCTGATATTCAAGACTTAGTGGAAACCTGCCATTTCTGCCAGGAAAAAAGAATGCACAGCACAAAGAGCCATTATAACGCCTTTGTCTGAATGACCATGGCAACAGATAGCCACCAACATATGTGAATATGGAGGCAAGCACTACATTGTAATATCACACTATCACTCATGTTACGTGGAAATTTTGCACCTGCCCACAACCACAGCAAACAAACTTGTTAAGACACCGAAATCCACATTTGTGAGATTTGCCATTCCTAAATACATAGTTAGCAACAAGGATGCACAATAAAGACTCTCAGAGACAGTATGATGGTGTGCATGTCACGTCCAGTCCTCAGCTCACAAAATTGACAAGCACAACGTGCTGTTGAAACATCAAAAAATCCTCAACAGGACGACCCACTGTTAGCATTAACGTGGATGTGACATGCTGTCTTTTGAGAGATCAGACTCTAGGAGTTCCGGTCCGTATGAGTTTGATGAGGATAAGGTATAGAAAGGACAAGCATCCATCATCTCAGAGAGCTGAGACTGGGAACACAGACAATATGAAGTCAAGCCTAGAGGCAGTGGGAACCGAAATATCAGGACTGTGGTCGTGGACAGTGACAGTAATGGTCTCTGACTGGTAGAGACGAGGTGTAATATTCAGCTACGGAGGTAAATCCTGAAGTACTGAAGCTGAAAATAAGGGAAAGTTAGTGAAATCAAAAGTGTTGTTTTTCTTGTCACTGGAGAGTTAAGCTGTTGGCGAAGTTATGTTTGTGATGCATTTAGGTGTCCGTGTTAGCGTTATTGTCTGTTGGTAACCTTCAGACCTATAGATTGGAGATTATTTGAGCAGGAGTTGTCGAGATAATGTGTAAAACGTGGGTTAGCGGAACTTTGTTCAGCTACTGTTCATGTTGAGATGCTCTTGTGGACTTGTTAAACCACATATTCTGAGTACAGATAAAGCCTGCAGTTTATTTGACACCCTCTCTTACATCAAATGAATATTTTGCCTCCTGCCCCTGACCCACAGATATGCACAATTATGTATTATTTTGTCTGATGATATATTCAACAGTAATCTGGGAAACATAACTATCTAACGTATGACCATACAAGCAAATAATTAAAGCAATTCAACTCATCACTACCAGATTGTTAATGTGCGTCAGCAGAAGGTAGAAGGCTATAAATACCACCCCCAGCATTTTTAATGGGCCCCTGCACCCTCCTGGCTGTGGCGCTTCTCTAATCAGCACACGTAAAGGTCTAGCTCTATTCCGCCAGCATTAGCAAACATTTAATCAGGCAAATTTCCCCTGTGAAAATTGAGTCGGCACCCACTTTTCACCCAGAATTATGGTGGGAAAAACCCTCCCAAAACTCCTTCGTGAGAGAGATTCCGCCAAGAGTGGACCACTTTTTTCTTTCACCTACAAAAAAGCTACTTATGAAAATCACTCAGAAAATCACTCAAAATTGCCAAACATCCACAGAAAGGAGAAATGTTTCACAGAAAATACACAGTGAAGGCTTTTATAAAACTTCCATTTGTGTAATGCATTTTGCGATTTCTTCCAAATCCTCAAGATACCCCTTAGTTATGCAAGTATAACATCAGCTGGCCAGAAATTAGGACCTTGTGGTCAAGAAGGACCGCTCGTTGAATAAATTAGCCCTGTCTTCTGTTGCTTTGATACACTGCCTTTAGTGTCAAGTTTCATTGCACAAGCAGTCACTCTTGTAACCATAGCCATTAAATGAAATCTATTTTATTAATCATATTGCTTTCCACAGACATACTCACAGCTTATGGTTGTACTGTACGTGTCTCATTACCCAGCCAAAGTCTATTCTCATCATGTCCCAGCATACACTGATGAGTCAAGGCAGCGAGCCCTGAGACGAGCCTGCACGGAGCTGTGGTGTGAGCGATGAGCATCAGCATTCAGGATAATAAACCTCCTGCTCTCATCCGTCAAACACACACTCAAAGACATTAAGATATACACTGATACACAGGCCACCGGAAATAGAGTGTACTGATGGGTAAGGTGTGCATACTTTTGGCCTAGACGCACAAACCGATTGATGCTAAAACACTACAATGTAATTGGTCTTTTAGCTTCCTTACTGAATTACCTGACCTTCAACACAATAAATACACTTAATCTTTCTTTCATGAAGACGTACACTCCTTTTAGCATATGAAAGACGGTCCTCATCAGAGAAAAGACAGCATCGGTGACAAAGTATGTGACTTTATACACTCACTCCCCCCTGGAGAATGTGGTTTACAACCCCTCAGCTATCAGCCATAAGATGATTGATGATGAACACCTGGTCTGTTTCCAAAGTTCAAAAAAATCATGTCTTGTCTTTTTCACTCTTCAACTTGCAAACAGATTGGACAAACAAAAAATAACCTGTTTATTAGCGAAGATCAAAGACTTTGGACTGAGGTCGACTGCTTTCAGTTGCTTCCTTTAACCCTGACCACGATTTTCACCTGTCCTTTAACCAACTAGGTGCAGTTCCTCAAACATAATCTGTGAAGAATTTATGGCAGGTGGGCCCATTAGGTACTTACTTCTATGCACAATTAAACAGGCGCAGGCATACATCATAAGAGATATACAAATACACACAGAAGAAGTGCACAAAAATAACAAAAACATTGTTGGCATTAGGAGGAGACTAGGAAGAGTGGAACCAGGAAAACATGAAACTAGATTTTGCTTTGAAGTGAGCTGTTCGAGGTCTCACCTTCTTCATGTGTGTGTCATAGTCATTGATCCACTGTGTTTCTATAGTCAATATGGTCTATAGAGGCTTCTCAACAAATCCGACCAATCTAAAACCTCCCTCTCAACAACCCTGTGCTTTGAAGGTCTGCTGCAAATAGATTTGCTCCATCCATCTCACCAGTTTTAGACCCTGCTGACCTTTATTGATTTAACTAAATTTACTTCAGAGGGTACAAGTTTCTCCATTTGTGCGCAGGTTTTTCTTTAAACAGAATACGACAGTTAAGACTGTTGGTCTGTGGGCTTTCATATGGACGGTTAGACTCCATGAAAGCTGTTAGGTTGCTGAATGACCTGGCGACTTCGCCTGATAAACAGAAAATGAAGTCAGCCTTGAGCTGTGCTTGGCAACAAATAAGAGAGGAGAAAGTCAGCAGATTAATGTTGACATTTTCTTTTTCCTTTTTCCCAGCTCTGCAATATGTTTGTGAAATTGTGCAAAATAGGCTGCTGGAAAATGCAGATTAAGACACAGCTTTGGCTTTGTTCTGTGTGTGTGTGAAATGATTCGAAAGAATGAGTTCTGGCTTGCTGATCCACCTGTTGATTCACACTTTTGTTCAGCAGCCTGCAATCCATCTTCTGTTGAGCTGCCACAAAAATTTCCAGCAATTGCATTTTTGGCCCGTGTTGCTAAATATATTGTTTTCCTGATTCTAATTCTAACCAGGTTTACTTGATTGATAGATTAATGAATGAACTGAGTGACTGATATGATGTCTGATTGGTCGCCCCGCAGGTAAAGGAGGAAACACAGCAGCCACAGATGGTGTTTACTGTGCGCCATGCCACTGTGACCTTTCAGACAGACGGGGACACGTGGCGCGAGCAGAAGGAGAAAAAAGCAGCGCTGATGGTAGGCATTTTGATCGGCGTATTTGTACTTTGCTGGATTCCCTTCTTCATCACTGAACTCATCGTCCCGCTGTGCTCCTGTGACATCCCGCCCATCTGGAAGAGCATCTTCCTGTGGCTTGGATACTCCAACTCCTTCTTTAACCCGCTCATATACACCGCCTTTAATAAGAACTACAACAATGCCCTGAGGAGCCTCTTCTCCCGACAGCGCTGAGCCACTCTGCACGCTCAGCAGACACACCACCAGCATTCACTCCACCGTGTTAACTCCTCCAGACAGGGACGGACTAACCTGTCTGTATCCGTCACTCCATCATCTTTCAGATGGATAACAACCAGCAACTGTGTCTGAAAAACTGTGTCTTTAAAAATGTGTTACTTTTATTTAACGTTTACAGCATTTTATGTTTTCATGTTTTGTCCGTTGCCATGATGAGGTAACCTCACAGCTGGACCGAAATGGGTGTCTGTGCTCCTTCATCTACAAAGAGGAATGAATCTGTTGTGTTGTGGCAGTGCTGTCTTCACGTTGGTTTCTTTCAGCGGTTCCAGGCTTATTAGGGAGAAAGGCATGTTGACTCCCTCATAAACAGTTTCATCATCATATGTGCGGCTGCTGGGAATAATTTCAAAGTAGAGCTGCAAGAAATGAACCAGAAAGTCTTTTAGAACTGAACGAAATGAACTTCATAAATAATAAACCGACCTTCTTTCTTAAACTTGACAACAAAAATGTTCATTTTTGCAGATAATGTTTCAAGTTAAAAAATCTGTGTGGCTATAAAAGGGGACCGTATAGGACCTGAAACTGCCTGACAGTGAAGCGATAACCTCCACCTTATAGACGGGTGCACATGAACTCCATGGCTTGACATGGAATTAACACGTACTTGTAGTTCAACGTAAAGTCTTTCCTCTGATGCTGGTCAGCTTTACAACAATTCTGCTTACACCTACACACTCTCATGCCTTTTTATCAAAGCAGGCAAATAGCAGAACACATTTTATTATTCCCATCACCTGTGAATAAATGCATTGTTGATAAACTGCAGCCACGAATGATCACATCTCACAGCAGGAAGTGTGGAAGCAGGATCTTGACAGCTTCTGCGGCTGGAGAAGTCAGTGGAAATGAAATCGGATTGAATATTTAAAACAAAAAAAAAACAGGGACATGTGATGCTGTTGGGGGTGAAGTATGAGTTGTTACGTTACGCCACAGTAGTGAGTTTATGGCAGTAAAAGACACACACAAGCATCAGTCTAAGTTTTTTTCTAAGTGTTGGTCTTCGTATGTTGTATCCCTTGTTTCCTGCACACGTTGCCACTTTCTGCTCATTAGCGTTTATCACTGTAGAATCAGTAAGTGAACCTTTATTTTGTCATGTAACAAGCTGTAATGTGAGGAATCAAGCATGAGAAAGTGATCCTCAGCAAATAGTCGTGCGACGTGTAAGTGACCAACCTCAAAGTTTTTTGCACAATATGTCATTAAATATTAATTTCTCTGAGGTTTTTCTCAGATTGGAGGAGACTGAGTGCGTTTGTTCAATCTATCTAAAGTTGCTGTCCTGTGAAAAGCATTTATCTCCTTATCTGATTTTGAATTCTTCAGCCAAACAGGAGGATTAAGTGTAAAGCAGCCCATGGCATTTCAATTTTAATAATAAAAATACGTCCAAGGATTGATAAATCTCTCTGTAAGCAAGAATCAAGTACAGATTTGCTTCATACTAGTCTCATCCTGCAGTTCCTCTCTAGTTTTCCAGTCTTTTGTTATGATTACTTGTAAGTATTTCAGTATTTAAGTGTAGGCCAGATGCGTTAGAGAACCTCTCAGTCTTGTTGATTACCGGAGGGATCCGTCCTGACCTTTTCAGGAAGATCATCTCCCAGCTGAGTCGATGTCTGGGCTATTTTTTATAAAAATACCCAACAATTCTTCTGCTAAAGCAACTAACAAAGGGGAGCAAGAACAATCCTGCCTGATTCCTTGTTTATGCTGTAATGTTTTGCATGTTCCCTGAGGGAGAGAAACTGAATTATTAATGTTGTAGAACATCATGTTAAGTACCTTAATAAATGTTGAACCAGAAACAAATCTTTTGAAATTTTCAATATTTTTTGTTCAGTTGAATCAAAAGGTTTGCCTGTACCCACTTTGGGCCTATTTCAACCGATAAGTAGTTTGTTATTGGTTATTAGTTTCAGGTTGTCACTACCTTTAATCCTCAGGAGGTTTAGGGAATACCCCTGTTTCATGGTCAACATTAAATTGTTTTCAGTGAGCTCCTTTTTGGCATTAAATAACATTTTCTTTATGTCTTTCCCGAAAAAAAATGTAAAAGTTTGAGGTTAAACCATCTTGACCAGGAGCTGACATCTGCTTTAAATCGATTTGAAGAATATATGGTTGAGTACCTTCATGACATAATGAATCCCACATGAATAGCATGAAGAGTACAATTTAAAACAGAATCAATAAATTTCTTCAGAAATTGCTTTTGTGTCATGAAGATTCTCTTTCTTGTCTCCTTTTTTCCAAGACCAATAATTCAAGATGTATTTGTTTATTTATTTATTCGTTCATTTAATGGATAGACTCCTCACCTCATATTTAAAATACTTTTAGTTTATTATACAGTATGTATCTATTTCTGTGTCACTTCTGATTTCCATTAAGATCTTTACATCTTTGACATATTCTTATTATTTTAACAAATCATTAAACTTCCAGTAATTTTGTATATTGAGATATTAAGACATTGAGACATTTGGCACAAAGTTTTCAGAGTCATTGAACAAAGATCCGTTCTTGATCTTGATCTCCCATTAATTTGCATCCAAGAAATTTGTTTCTTATGTCTTTTTTGTCCCTCTAAATATCAGTAATGGAGGTGGCATTTATGAATTCCTTCCAAACCCTACTGTAGTGGTAATCATTATGAACAGATGGACATCTATCTAACCACACATTTGGTCCTACATTAAAATGTCCATCTATTAAACTAAATCGTACACCATAAATTTGCTAATATTCAGCAAGAAAGTAAGAAATTTGTTTTGAGCAGTAATATTATATCAGTGGATATTAATCAAAATTAACAATGATCCCTCTAAACAATCCAGTGACCATCCAGATCAATCACTGCTGTGAGAAAACAGAATCAATATAAGTAAGTAGCCTTGTGCTTTAAATTGTTCTTAGGACCTATCGCATTTGAAGATAAAGAACAAACCTCAGACTTTAGAAAAAGCATGGCAGGTTTATCCTCACAACACTTTGTTTTGAACAAGGAAAAGAATTAACTTAACTATAAATGTACACTCAGCTCAGAGGTTCCTCTGGAAGGAAAAGCATCCATCCCCACATCTCCACATCCCTCATTTATTTAATGTCTTTATCAGTAGGATTACATATCAGCATTTCTTTTTCGTTTCTTATATGAGCAGCCATAGAGCTGTTCTGGCTCATTTAAATCTTTAGTAAAGGGAATCACTGCCTCCTGCGTGTGTCCGACTCCTTCGTCATCGTCACGATCCCATCTCTGTGTTGACGTTTGACAAATTGGATGATGACCTGGCGTATTCGCGTCCTTCCTCCCGTCTCAATGAACGGTGTCTTCTATCTCATCCGTCTTCTGTGTAATCTTCTTGAGTAGGTTAATCACCTCCTCTCTTGTGTTTTCATTCATTCATTCATCATTGTACTATTCTTCTTAATCTGAGTATTGATGTCTTCCAGCTTCTTTTTTTTTGTTTGTTTTTCTTATTCCTCAAATCTGGTGTCCCGGGGGTTGATTGTAGCTAGTATGGACTCACTAGAAGATTCCTCATTTGATCTGATCCATTTCTGAACAAGGGGGCTCTTAGTTGGTGTGTTTATTGGGGAATCATCCAGCTCTTTGATGTTTCATTTATCAGGTCATCACATGTCATGTTGTAGAGGCAAATCAGGTACATCATCCTCATTGCTCACTAGCTTTGATGTTTGTCATTGACTTTCTGACTTGAATCTCCTTCTTATCTTTGCTAGTTAAATTCTAAATTAAAAATTTATGTGAGGGGAAATAGTCTTTGTTTAACACTTTTGAGAAACTTTAACGTGCGCTCTCAAGAGTACATTAGCTCAGTTCGCCAGTGTAGTTTAGTGTTTTAGCATGATGACTCTAGATGAAAAGTCAAAGGATCAGTTAATACACATCACAGCACATTGCTGGTGGTGCTAGAAAAATTAAGGGGATCAACAAAATCAGTAGGATTTATCCTAGGGGAAAAATTAAAGTATGTTCAACATCCAACATCCACTTGGCTCCACAGATATCATATTATAGCAAATTTCATGGCAATTCATCCAATAGCTGTTGAGCTATTTCATACTGGTTGAAGACCAATAAAGTGGCATTACCATCCCTAGAGCTATGCTGCTAGCATGTTAGCTAGGCGTCACTGGAAAGGAAAATAGCAATGTTAAGTCTTGATTTTTCAGTTCAGACTTGGTTGTGTAAATTGAAAAATCCAAATCAAGTACACCTTGATTTATGTACGTTCAAATGTCAAATGTGGTTTCCAAGTAATAACGGTTTATTTTTTACAATTTGTAAGAAAACGGTTAGAAACTTGAAAATCTAAATTATTTCAGTCATAATACATTATCAAGTTGAACAGATTAATGTACCATGATGAAGAAACTGTACACGTGAAAAGAAAATTAGCCCAGCAATTGCTGTGGTGGCTTCAGTGCTAAAAATACTGTGTGGTAAATAATGAAATGCATGGCATTTCTACAGAAACTGATCTGCTCTATCTTTTCTTTCATGTAATAATCTCATGATTGGCTGGTTGATTTGAGCCAATGGTGAACTGCAGGATTCGCTTATTTAAATGGCTTCTCGCTGCTCTCCAAATTGCCCGAGGATGGTTGATTATTCACCCTTTGCCCCTCTTAGGTCTTGTTCTGTGTGATGATCCTCTGATCAGGAAATGCAAAATGCTGTGTTGTCTACATTCCAAGCCAGTTGCAGTGTTCAGTCAGAACAGCTAAAACCCAAAAAATGTCAAGGATTACCTCCTTCAGGGGCCCTTCTTGAAAATCCATTTGTAGGGATTTGAACAATGTATCGTGTAATCGTGTCTTTTGTGTTTTTCAGTGTGTGCATGTTTTCTTCCACCCAGAATTCCTGGGTGATAAAATTGACAATAAACAAGCTGTTATTTGTGATACGCAGCATCAGTCTTGGCACTTTGACAAGAAAGCTTATGAACGTAGCATCTATACCGGTTGAGCCATGAGGCATAAAGCTACATACATTTGCTAACAGTTTGCTACACACACACACACACACACTCATGCTCGCACATTCATTGGATCATTGCCCAACTACTGGAGGTCATTTTATAAACAAGCATTTGCGTGTCCAATCTCTCCACAGTGCCACTGCCGGCCCGCACATTTTGGAGTCAGGAGTGAGCCTGCTGCTGTTCAAAGGAGCTCATCCATCCACGTTTTCGAGGAAGGACAGCATGCATGAAAATGTGACTTGGCTAAACTGACTCAGGATTAGGACCAAATGCCTCTGGCAAGGGAAACCTGCGTTAGCTGCTGAGTTTTACAGAAAGAGATGCAACAATCATGTGCAGTGATAGAATGTACTGACCACACTCAAAGCCAAATACAGACATGTGTGAGGATTATATATGTTCTGTTATGTCCGTGATGGCTTACATGTAAACAACATCAGCCTCTTGTAACAAAACAACATGTTTTACACAACAGGTAAAATATATTTGGTGGAAACTTGTAGTGTAGAATGACCAGACAGGAGCAGATAGCCTGTACTGCCAAGGCTCTCTTATATCAACAAGAAAGCTTGCTCAGTCTCTTGTTGTCTGAGGCTATGTCGAATTTGTGACTCTGTTGATGTTCCACTTGTTATTCTCCGACAGCTCAGTTTTATCCAAATAGAAACTGCGCGGCAGGTCTGTGGAGGAGAGGATCCTGGTGAGCGCATGTATATGTGATCTGAATGAGCGCATTGCTCTCACTTTCTAACCCTCCGCTCGGCTCTTTGCTCGCTTTTAATTCAGGTTCTCGGGGCAAAACAGAGGTGATTGTAAGAGAATAGAAAATTGGAAATTCTAAAATACTCCAGAGGAGATACAAGCTGATAAACCTTTCTTTGCCTCAAGACAGAACAGGGATGGACACTGCTTACTGGATTTTTAAAATTTCTTCTTTCATATTTTAATACATGAACTCTGTGTAGGTTAACACAGAAAGGTAGAAAAGTATGTACTGAAGCCTGAAGTTTTCTGAGTACATTTCTACTCTTCTGTGTAAAGTTTGAAGCTTTCTCTAAATAGCCTATATGATAACATAGGTTAAGATTATACTCAAAACATTGCATTGATAGACATGACTAATGGTGAAAAAAAAATCTTTCATAAGACAACAATGTATATAGCAAATAGTTGTTGAAATACTTCAGTCTGGGCGGACTTTTTTCAGCCACAAATCTGTTCTCAATGAACCTGTGAAAAGGGATTGTATTCATGAAAGCAAAAAATAGAATAACGAAAACAATTTCACTGTGATAAAAAATGTATTTTCCACAATGTTTCCCAAAGATATAAACAAAAGCAAAACGTGTCCATAATTTTAAATGGCTGCACAGCCATAAATTACACATTTCCCCATTGTGGGACCGAAGGATTAATTTATCTTCTACTAAAATCCTTCAGAGTCAGAGTCTCAAGCATCTGGCATGTGAAGGTAAAATACTGCTCTAGCAAAGTTCCCTTTTAGCCTCACATGGAAAAACAAGACCAGATTTTTAAAACCTGATGAAACGCTGTCATCAAAACTCCTACCTAAGCTCTGTTCAGTGTCATCAGTCTTTTGTTGGAGTTTGTAAACATACATAATGTCATCTGCTCACTCAGAGCATTGATCCTTATGGTCTGCCATTTTTCGTGCTTCCTCTCTCCTCTGACCCCTCCCGCTGTCATTCACTGTAATAACTCACTCTGCTAGGACATGAATAGTTGATACAGTATATGTGGGAAGCATCTCAAACAGGCTGAGCAGACATTGCTGTGCTACAGTCCTACTGATGCATTAAGATAAGCCTATAACATTTTAAACAGAAGCACTCGGAAGTATAGAGCGCTCCATCAGCCTTTATAAATTCATCCTCTTGTGATAACGGTGGCGCAATACAGTTTGTGTCTGCACAATTTGCTTCAAAAGCTCCCAACAACAAAAACATATTTTGACTTGGCTGCAGTGGAGTGAAAGTAAAAAAAAAATAATAATAATAAAAATCATGTCTGCATGTCAATTTTACTCCCTGTGGACATGGAGAGAGAGACGAAGAAGAAGTTTGAAAAACCAGACGTCACACAGACAGGATGAGTCTAAATGCTGTTACAAGAGGGATGGTTCCTGGCAAGATCAAGCAAGCGGTGTTGTAATTTCAAGATTGCAGGAAATCACGCACAAACTAATTCAGGAGGTGATTGCTCGGTGTGGGTAAATGGTAAGCTGTGGGAAGCTGTGTCTCACCACGGGCTCATCAGGGACACAGTTGCAGAAAAGACACAGTGTCATATATGAGAAGACGGAGACAAAGAGGTTACAGCACTGATCGTCAGTCATTCCAGGTGATTCCCATGCTCCTCAATGTCTCCTCACTACTGTAAAGATAAAGCAGCCCAGCCTCATGTTCTGTTGCTATGGCACCAAGACAGTGAAGGAAAGCTCTGTACATGAAGACTCTCAGTCACCCAGGTTATATAGGATGCGTACAAGTTGACGAAATGCAAGTGGAGATATCATTTGCTCTTCCTTCAAAAGTCCTGAAACGCGTCCAACTGGTCTGCAGGTCAGCCTCTTTGTAGCAGGAATCCGTTCAGAAAGACTGCAAAGTACTCCCTATTCCAAAATGATTACATGTCAAGATCTGTGCATACCTCAACCCTTGCCAGCAATGTACTCAGGTTTGAAATGCTTGGCACAGAGACGTCCAGCAAAGTTCACAGATACTGCAACTTTATGCCTGAGTGAGCCTGCCTGAGGGGATGACTGAGACGGGAGGGTGGATGCGGTTGGGGTGGCTGGCAGAACTGGGTGTCATTGGTAAGGAACAGCATGTTACGTATTGTCATTCTTTCTGTTCATTCTTTCATTCTGATTTAGTCCTCGCCAATGCCCTCCACCTCAATCAACACGGAGGATGTTTGCACGCACCACTTTGATGTCGGCACCGTTTTATCATTGCACAAATTATACACAGCCAATGCAAGAGCTTCTGGTCTGAATTCCCTTGAAGAAACATTACAATATGAATGAGATCTATTTCACAGGAACAAAATGTGTTTTTTTTCCCCCGTGCCTGATGATCAGAAAGACGAAAGATGAGGACAGCGTGACCATGATTTGGCTTTTCAGGATTTTATAGTAAAAACAAAAAACTGCTTGTGTTCCCTAATAAAGATTTAGATTTTCCTGAGAAACGATGTTGACCCAACCTCTGCAACTGGAACAAGCAAGAGTCTGCATTACAGCTCATACGTCAGCACCACAACAAGTCTCATGGGGGGAAAACAGCCTTTGTTTTGCATTCAATTGTTGCAGTGTATTCATATTCAGGAGATACTTGTGGTAAATTGGCAGACACGAAACCAAATAGATGGCACTAAACACCCCATTACTTCATTTTCAGACAGTGAAAACATCTTTTTTTGTGTGTGTTTTCCCAAGATGATCATCACTGGAAAACTGTTCTTTTTTGTATTTTTAGCTTGTTGCCATGGTATTTTGTTGAAGGAATACATCTGTACAGTCCCAACTCTTTTCTTCTTAACTTTTTATTTATTATGTAAACTGCAACAGTAAATACTCATTTTAGATAAAACCTCGATGTGATGCCATGTTCACATTCCCACTCCTGGCTTTGCTGTGTTTCTCAATTAGATAAAATATGATTTTATTTCCATTTGATCCAATCTGCACATTTGTACCAGAGCTGAAAGTATCTACAAGATACAAAAACATCTCTGTGAGTCACTGTAGCATTTTCATTAGACATTTTGACAAATTGTGTGTTGCTGAAATGCCTGCAGTGGTAACCTTTATTGGCCAGCTGATTGCCTGTTAGTTTCCACTTCTGCAACTGCTGTTTGCAAGAGATCCAAACTGCAGGAGGAAATGTTGAATTAGCATATCAATGCAGTCTGGTAAGAAGCACATAACAGCTAAATTGTGAAATCTCATTTACTGTGGATAAATGACAGATTACTAAATGCTCAATAAAATCTGGAAACACAAGTTCTTACGCAGTCTCCAGAATCAAACTGGTGTACCAAAGCTGACAGGAGGATTGTCCTCCAAACTATAATTTTTATCAGTCAGTCAGACAAAGCAGGAACGGAGGAGGGATTACAGTCATATTTTTCCAGAGCTGATCTTAGTTGGTATCAACATAGAACAGATGAATCCTGAATGGAGACCCAAATGATCATGTCAACAAAGAAAATGGCCCCAAAACTATGAAGCTGTTGAGTTTCTTGAACAGTTTTGAACTTATCCATCATGTAAATGAAGTCACTCTTCAGCAGGTTAACACCCATGACATGGTAATGACAGCAGATAATGTTTCAGGATTAGATTTACGTATTACTGACCACCACTGTGTGCTTTTTGATGCTAACCTAATCCTAACAAAAACTAAAAGAGAATTTTTTTTAGATGGCAGAGCAGAAGCAAAGCCCTGTTATACTATGAGATCACATGGGTCAGCTATGACTTTAATTTAAATTATGTAGTTGAAAATTTCGACAATACCCTGTCATCTGCTTTAAATACTGTCACTCCTCTAAAGGTTAAAAACTGACGGAATCTCCCCACAGTTAAACAATAAAACCATATGGTTCACCATAATACACACAAAGCAGTAGATAACAGTGATCACCTACCACCATGTTACTCAGAAATGCAGTTTAAATAGTAACGACACCACCTGTAGCCCCACTACTGTCCAAAACTGTTGAAAAGATCTCAGTCTGAATTAAGTCCATTCTCAAAGGCATGAAATGTAGAATATTTTGATGTATGTTGGCAGGGTTGGCCACTCGTCTGTAGCTCAAAGCTGGAGAGTGAATGAAGACAGAGAGCTGCAATTAGTGCGATGACATGCAGCTGTACGTCTCTGCTGAACCAAATGATGCTGCAGTAAAGTTAAAGTTAAACAAGGACAAACCTGAAATCCCCTTCTTCAAAAAGAGAAAAGCTTTTCAATAATCTAAGGAAATTAACTCTCCTTAATCTGAGGTTGTAAATCTGGGTGAACCCTTTAGATGCCTGCACTGGCTTCCTGTAACATTTAGAAACAATTTTAAAGGCCTCCTTCCTGTACCTTCAATTTTAGCATTTGACTAAATACGACTTTCTGGAAACAGGCTTAAAATTAGTCTGAATTGTGCCTTGGACTGGTGCTCTACTGGTAAAATTTATTTTATACATTTTATGTATGCTGTTTTTTAACTTTATTTTGCAGCTTTATTGTAAAACATGTTTCTCTATCTTCTATTTCCATCCTCATTTCAGTGTATTTTTACATTTAATATACTATTTTTATCAAGTGGCTTTATAGATTTTGTTTATGTGAATCACTGTCCCTGTAATTTCTTTGTTGTAAAGTTGCAGCTCTTGTGTGAAAGGTGCTATACAAGTAAAGTGGATTATTATCATAAACCAAACCCAAAAATCTCATTACAATATGTACCTTTATGATAATTGATCAGCTATTTGCTATGAATATGATTACAATATGTGAAAATGATTTATTGTGGTAATGAAAAAAATGCAAAACAGTTGAAAATATTTGACTGCTGGCAAACCACAAGGCACTTTGTATTTAGTGCTACATTGTCTACCCCTGCCTTGGGTTTTTTATAGCCACTGTTGGTCCACGCCAACTCCACTCCACACAGCCCACTTCTCACTTAACATGTCCTCTTGGGCTGCAGCACTTAGCAACACATTCTCTCTGCCAGAATAGGAAGACTCAATATCACCTAAATCACGGAAGAGACGGAGCAGTTCTCCACAGGAAACATTTAGTCGACGCACATTTCAGTTATATATTCCCTTAAAAGGTTTGGTCTTTTCACACTCAGGGGGTATGAAATATAAATAATTTGATATTTAAACAAAAAAAATCCAAAATTAAAAGTGAGATAATGTAAGAGGAGAAGAATGGCACTGAACAACCATCGAAAAGAGCATCATCATATTAAGATACGGTTAGAGCGCTAACACTGGGCGGCCACTCAACATCCGCAGAGCTTTCTGCAAGTACTCATGCATGAATATAATGTTTCAGCAGTTTATAACTGTAGCCTGCAGTGATCCTTTGATTATTGATTATTCAATTAGGCAGAATGTGCTGAGTGAGCATTTTTAAAGCTGCGCTCACATTAGCTAACGCATTTTCACTCTGTGTTGCGTGGGTGAGTGCAGCTCTCATCAGCGGGAACGGTCCTAACATAAGCAGGTAAAGAGGAAAACGTACAGTGTAGTCGTGCAGTGAATTATTTTAACACATTACCTACAAGTACAACACACTTTTGGTATATTTATGTAGAGTTGTGTACTTACATTATCCCTAATGTTTCCAACAATGTTGAGGCCCAGAGAAATTTTTATTCAGTGTAAAGCTGCGTTTCATTTGGCCGCTTGAGTGTCGCTATAACCTCCAGGCGAGAGTGTGAGGAAGGAGGTCGGCAAACATGACTAAACATAACGGGAATAAAGCTTTAAGACTTCACCTTGCCTGAGTCACAGCAGATGGATTTTTCATCTATAATGTTTAACAATGAAGACAACGATTCCCATGGCCCCACACTGCTTCACTACATCATTAAGCTACATCTTTTCATCTTTTGATTCATTGTTTCCACCAAGCAGTGAAAATTAGGCAACAAGCTGTGTGTTTAATTACGGGAGCAGTAACTAAATTAGCAACTAAATCAGCTAACCCTCACCTTAGTCACTGTTGCCGTGCCTGTCAGACTTTCCTTTCTGCATAGCAAATATTCACATATTCAAAGAATTAGGTTGCACACTTTTAGGGCTAACAAATGTAGTAAATTTAGCAAGAAGAAATCGACCAAAGCAGGCTGTCCATTGGCGTTTTTGTTGTTGTTGTTTTACTATAACCCTCACAGACTGTAGTTAGTCAACAATGTGCTCCTTGGCCTTCGTGGCCTCTTCAATCCGTTCCTTACACGTTTGCTTTAGCAGTTTTGGGTTTGGGAAAAAATACACCACTCTTTAAATGCTGAGAATCCTTCTCACTAGATTCGCATGCATACTGCTTCAGCATGCTGAGAGAGCCAGAGCTCGACAGGCCTGCAGTGCCTGGTTACAACAATAGCTGCTCAGGGCAGGCGGTTAGTGAACTGTGAATTAAACAAAATAAAATATACAAAGAAAGTTACTGACAAAAAGAAACAGCTTGATCACAGTGGATGCAAACATTAAATGAATACAGAAAATGTTTAATTAATATATCAATAAATTATTACAAGTAAAACAGATGTGTGACTGGAGGTGCTTTCCTAGCATGGCTAGTTTGTGTGTGTATGTGTGTGAGCGCGCGCGTGCGTGCGTGCGTGTGTGCGTGTGTGTCTTTTAATGTTCAGTTGTGTTTAGCCGATGTGCATGTGAGTCATTTGTCATCATCAAGGGAGGAAGGAGCTGCCAGACAGAGGCCAATCAAACGTTCATCACAGCACTCTGTTTCACAGGAAATGTATGCACGAGGCACCAAAGCTCACACAAGCACATGATAATGTCCAAAGCAGAGAGCTCATCATCAGTCTATAGTTGCTTTGTGTGCATCAGCAGCACTGCGTGAAACCAGTGTGCGCCGCATGCAGAGAGGTATATGTTAAACCTCCTGGCATACATTGTGGCTTTAGCACAGCATCAGCCTCTGGTACTTGCGAGTATGAGATAAACCCCACTGCTCACACAGATCCTGTTTTCCTGCTGTGCGTTTTTGCTTCCAAGCCTTATTAGATGGCAATTTTCCCTGACAGTGCTGCTAGTGGTAAAAATAATCAAACGAGCCACATCCTTCATGTTTTCTTTGTTTCTTAACCTTCAATAACCTCGTCAAACATTTGAGAGGAAAGTCCAAGAGACGTCCATGCGTCATGACTGCCGGCGATAACGCAGCCATCCTCACGAGAGTATCAACTCAACAGCGAGAATCAAATCCTCCTTTCCCCCAACACGTTATCATGTGCCAACACCTTCCACCTTGCGTCCAATTGCTGTTAAAGTGTCACTGCATAAGTGTAGCCTTCTCAGGCTTCACGCATCTGCCAGTTCTGCTTCGACTCCCCGAAAAAGTTCAAAAAAGAGCAACATGGTGTGCTGCGTGACTAAAAAACACCAGCTGTGTCGCTTAATTGAGATTCACAACGTAATTTAGAGCACCATATGTGGATTCATGTGTGTGTCTCCAGAGTGTACAGCATTATCAGTCACAGTCATCCGTGTGTGTCCGTCTCTCTGTAATTGTGAGACTCATCATTACTTCTCAGTATTGATTTAGAGCCTTAAACAGATCAATATTTCTTTAATGTGGTTGGACAAATTTCATTCCTCACCGAACACAGTGAGACGTTAACAATGTAGCGAGCAGGTGCTGTCAGGTGAAGAAAAGCAGGTTTTCTTGGATGAATTGATGCAGATAGATAGATAGACATATATATAGATAGATTAGCATCCTAGTGTTCTCCGCTCTGGTCAATAAATTCCGCTTAAATCCAGAGCTCTATTTCATCAAATACATTTTTTCTTTTTTCTTTTTGCACCTCACGATGAGGTTTGTATCGTGTGAAAATATTTTAATGTATGAAACGCATAATGAGATTTTAGTGTTTCGTACCATTTTTATAGTTTTGTTTCAGAGGTTCAGCACATCTGCCTCCAGTTGAAATACTGGCTTTGTTGGAGCGACGATCATATATCGTTTCAATGACAAATCCACAGCATAGTCTTTACTGTGTGAGTTATGAGCTCCTGGATGCAAAAATGTTTTATACAATTCAAATCGGCGGTAGTTCAGCTCAGCTGTGTGGAGGGTTTTTGTGTCTTTTTGTTTTTTCTTTGCAGTCTGCAACTTCACTGTGTTGGCTCAGCCTGATAAACTCACTTCATGATACCAAGCAGGACACAAATGGACTTAAATTTGTTGGGTGCACACAAACACCACTTTCTAATGAATGCTAAGATTGTTCTGTATCTGCTAGATACCTAAAAGGGCAACTGTTTGCAAACCAGTTCCTCATATCAGCTTAAAAGATCATAACGTGAAACACAATGCTGTGTTGGAGCTTATTATGTTGCCTCCAAATGGCCCTAAAGCTCAGTTAATGCTGCTTTAAAAAGGTATACATTCAGGTACATGTTGTGTTATGGGTTTAGAAGTATTCTCTACGTGTATTTTTTTTTCATGTTGCAACACTAGATATTCAAATTATTATTCATTAAATAATTTTTACTTTCCGCAATGAGGTTATTTTTTCAGTCCTGTTTGCGTGTTTGTCGGTTTGTCAGCAGGATTATGAAAAAACTTTCCCAACTGTCACTGTCCACCAACTTGGTGGAAAAGTGCAGCAAGGGCAATGGGAGAACTTTTGGAGTGAATCCAAATCATGGGGTGGATTCACTGACTTTTGCAGAAGGAGTTCGGCTCATTCCTCCCCACCTTCAGAGAGCAGCAGTAGTTTGAGAAGGCTGCACAGTGAATGAAGACAGGGTAGTGACAGCAAATCAGTGAATCAGAGAAAGAAAATGTTTTGTTTGTTTTTCTGATTGTTTCAGGGCATTTCTGTTCTGAAGCACAAATAAACACACCCACTCCACACAAAGCCCTGCAGGTAAGATACCACATTTTGTTTGGATTCAGACAAAGTGCACATCAGATAACAGACCTGCAGCTTTTTATACATCGATGACACAGAGACAGATGACAGAGAGATGAGAGATGGAGAGAGTCTAATGATTTACAGTCAGTTTGAACTTTAATCTCATCTGTTTAGTCCAAATTGTCCCCCTCAGTTGCAGCCACATTTGCAGCTCCACTGAATTCAAACAGAGGCTCTGCTCTTTGTTTACCCGTTGCCATGGTGAATCATTGTATCGGGACTCCATTGATTTTGCCTTTTCTAAATGAACTCAGAGATGATGATGATCAGAGATGAGCTGATTGAACTAATTCTGATCGGCTTTTGCTGAAATGGAAAACTCGTAGTTTACCATCTCAGGATGAGACAACCCACAGTTCAGACTGTTAAATGTGTTTTCTGAAACAGGCCCATAACCTACTGAAGAACTGCAACCCACGCAGCAGTGCGAAAAAGATCTTTCTGATATCTTTTTAGCCTTGCAAGTTGCTCAGTCTGTCAGTTGGTCTACAACACAGACAAACACATGATAATCATCAGTCCACACCTGCTTTGTGTGCATCCACGGTGGTGTGTAAAACCAGTTTGTGCCACATGCAACGACTCCACGGAGATATACACCAAACCTCCCGCCATGCATTATGGCTTCAGCACAGTATCAGCTTCTGGTACGTGTGAATATGAAAACCCCCCCTGATGAACTGGACGCTCATTACTGTCTCACAAATTCATTACAACAACTAGCTTTAAATATCACTGCTCTCATATATTAAATAAATGGATATAAGTTAAATATTATATTACGTCAAGGCTCAAATTTCTCAATATGTATGCTAACACGGTAAACTGAAATTGACATTTTATCATTTTCCCTATGATAAATTGCAGTGCAGCCTCACAGAGCCTCTAGCGTGGCTGTGGACTAATCTTGTCTTCTGACAATAAATGTACCAAATGTTCCGGTGCGCCTTAAATGGCCGTGTGTGATGGTAAAGAGATTTTGTTTAATTGAGAGTGGAGGGTGAATGTCGAAATTATTTTGCCCCAAACATAACATATATTACATTCAGAGCTGATGGAGAATGTGACTCAGGAAGTAGAAGGGGGCATGATTTTTAAGTGAAGGGTGATATTTAAAAGATGTGCTCTTTTGCGCAGAGTAAGGGTCAAACAAACAAACTGTGAAGAAACTGAATTATCCTCATTCATTTTATATATGTAAAGAAAGAAAACTGATGAATATTTTATAGCGCAATCTGAAATACTGTCATGGTGCTCTGGTTAACGTCTGGCATTGTCTGGCCATTTCAGATTGGAACTTGTTAAAACATATAAAAATCACAGACCCTGAACGTAGCAGAATTCCTTCATTCTGCATTCATTCCTATTTCTGTTCACAAAAAAAAAAATCTTCATTTATCCTGTTGAAGAAGCTTTTTTTTTTTTCCTCAGTACAAATGGCCTACGTGTAAAGAGCAGAGCAACATAAGAAAAGATAAAATACTCTAAGATGAAAAGGCAGGATATTCCTGACATCTGTCTCTACCTCTGAAAGGTTTAAGATGTTAAAAATGCACATTTTCACTGTAACTTTCACATCTCAGAGAAAAAGATCCATCTGCTCTCTCTCTCTGCTCTCTCTCGTTTTTTTTTTTTTGAACACAAAAGCCAAAATACAAATACAAACTGATGCAGAATATACACAAATATTTGTCAGGGATAAAAGAAAAATTCATGAGACGGAGAGGCTGAAGATACAAAAATATAAAATATTGACTCCAAAGCAAAGCAGATATCTGTGTCAGCTCTAATAAGGCCGTTTGATGTGATTAACTGCAGGGCAATTATCGATCTTTTCCAGACTCTACATCTATCATGAAGAGCTGGTTAAATTTTAGATTTTATTCATGTCTGGTATATTTTAACAAAAAGTTTTTTAATTATTCTCTTGACTGCACCACAACTTAAATAAGAACATTCAGGTTGATGTGTTGCTACAGAAAACATTGTTATGATAAAAATCTTACGTTCTCTGACAAAGTACCTCGGTAGGTTTTAAAGTGTTATTCAGCGTTAAGTGGTGCACTGCTGGTCTGTGTGCAAATGCTGAGGGCACTGAGGCACCACAACTTCTGTGCTTTCTCACTCAGGGTCACAAACATCACACACACACACACACACACACACACACTCTTCACTACTGCCACCAGCACAAATACAGACTCCTCAAAGAGTCCAGCTCACTGCCTCCTCCAAGTGTTTATTTGCTTCACACCAGATCGAGGTGCCAGAAAAGACACAATCTGCTCTTCTTATGTGAGTAAATGCAGAACACCCGGAGACATTTTCACCTCAGGTTCTCCCTCTTGGTCACCACGGTCAATAAAAGCACATAAATTTCTACATATTTTTCCAGGCTTCATTGGCTCGCACATTCTGTGATTTAGGAAAGCCACTAAGTTCTTCACCGTGCTTTGGAAACAAATATCATTTGACTGTGACTGTTGAATGAAGTCCACCAGGTCCTGATTGGCTTACAGCACCACCTCTTCTAACGTTTTGAATGGAGCCAAACATGTCATGAAGAGGTGGTTAAAATTCAACCCCTTACATTTACCCACTGAAACTCATGCATTGTACGCATGAATAGCTATTTTCCCTTCCCACGATGTCTTTCTTTGCATAAAAGGGTGTAGGTGTCCTCCTCGTTTACGCCGGCATGCTGTGCCTGTCTGCTCTCCAGCACAATCATCACAAAAAACACAAGAAAAAAATCGTGCACTAGATGGACTAAAATAGATGGATTCCACAGTCTAGCAGCGAATGAATCAAAGGCAGTGAGCTCGAGATAATCATAGCAAGGCACTCTGTGGAGACATCAAAAGTAGAATCTTTTTGCACCTGCCAGTGTCTGTTTGGTGTGCGTCAGGGTTGGCTGACTCACCATGGGAAACAGCACTACACCTCCTATCCTGAGGGGACCCTGACACAAACACCAGATGACTGATGCCTCTGTGCACACAACAAGACTGTTTTCTCAGGTCTTATCTGTAAGCATCTTGTTTCTCGAGGATGGGGGTGACATGAGACGCAGAGGGCAACATATGGGAATGAAAACTCATATTATTAGCTGAGGTGATGTGTTGCAGTGTTTCATCCATATAGTGTGATGTCTTCAATCCTGAACACACAATCATGCAAGGCGAGATGGAAAGTGACCTCTCACATGATCTCTGACATGTTACCTTGGTTTTGTCTTTTGGGAGTTTCAGACACAAATCTATGAAGCCTGTTGCTTGTGCGTGAAGAAGTATTGACTTATCTCTGGATTCATTTCATGGTTTGTTTTAGTCGTACAGCTCCTCTTGTTCTACTCTGTTCTGTTCTTAGGCTTGTGTTAAAGTTGAAAGGCATATGGAGACATGTATTTGTCCAAGGACGTGCTAAATTGAAAATTATAATACGAAACTCTGCTGTTTAATTCAAACATTCCAAATTAGTAACATAATACAACACATTGAATTGTCAGATTGTTAACTGAAAGTATTTTATGTTTACTGGTTAAAATCTAAAATGGTTTATAAGATACAACATAGCAAAGCAAAGCAAATATAAAAAATAAATGGCTGTAAAGATACTATGGCAGCTGGCTGGCAGCGAAATAATCTCAAATATCACAATTTGAATTAAAAGTAGGTCTTTCAGAAACATTTTTGCTGTATTTCTTAAAAGATTCTTAACATTCTGTCAGCAGTCAGTAAATCAAGGGCTGTGATAAAAAATAAAGAGTACAGAAAAGAATCCAGTCTCTGTGGCCTGTCATAGGCTCATTTCAGTCGGACAGAATGAAACGACTGGACAGCCTACCTGTGTGTCTTCCTGTGTACCTGTCTATCCATGCGTCTGTGAACGAATGGCTTTCCCTGGATACAAAAGGAATAAAAAAAAATTGCAATCTGCAAATATCTAAAACCATCCGACAAACATGGTGGAGTAAAAACATACAAGAGTTTCCTTTGAAATGTTGGGGAGTAAAAGTAGAAATCAGCATAAAATCGAAATGGTCAAGTAAAGTAAAAGTACATTGAATTTTGTATTTAAGTACAGTCCTTTGTCACACTCCAGCTCTGAATGCACTATATTTTGAATACAAAAATACAGTTACATACAAGTGCACGTGCAGAAGCTACAATTCAAACAGGGTGAGCTTATTTCCATCAAAGTGTTACTAAAACTCTAATACAGGATGTCTGTTTGCATCCTGCTGCAGTTGACCTCCTTGGCACTGATGCACATTCGGCTCTCTGCAGCACCGAGCCTGCTTTGAGGCAAGACAACTGACACGTGAAAAAAAAAAATACCGCATCCAATTGCAAAATATTATTGTCAAACCTCTGAGTGAAAAGCTCTGATTTTAATTAGCAGGGTATTACTATCGTGCAGAACTTTATTTGAAAATTTCCAGTGGCTGTTCTTTAACACGTTTAATTTCCCTGATCATTTAATAACCTCTGCATTGATTAAAGAGCATAATCATCTTTGCTCTCTTATAATCTATTAAAGCAGAATCAGTCATTTCCTCCAACGTTTTTCTTCTCAAGTACTTCTGTGGCACTGACGACATCGCTCAGCTCATTTTTCCTTCTGTTTGCTTGGGATTATTAATGACAGACAGACAGACAGACACCCACACACACACACACACACACACACAATGTAACTACCCTGTGAGCCTGAACTGGTACATTTCTCTTCATGTACATTCATTTGCCTCAAGTGAGTGTCAAACGTAACACATCAGGGTCTCTATTTGACTTGCCGCATTTAAATTCCACCTTCAGGGTTTTACGAACCAAAAGAGATTCTCCTCGGCTCGACTCACGGGCACTCAGGCGTTGATGAAAGTCGTGCCCCTTTCAGAGTCTCGCAGCAGTGTGGCACGGTGTGACTTATCAGTGAAACATAAAGAAAAAATGTGAAGCTCTCGGTTTTGAAATCATTCGTTCTTGCCCAGCATGAAAATTTAAATGAGTTTCTATAGATTTTGTGACAATTTATGTAAGTAAGAGCTGATGGAAAAGTAAAAAAAAAAAGAATAATTAAAAAAAAGCTTTACATTTTAGATACTCATAAGTGATTTTCACTTGATCAATATTATAGTCTGGTCATGTTGTGGTGGGATATTTTCCTACTCGAAGTGTGGTGACGTCAAGAAGACCCACTTGACAGTCAAAATAGGGTTTTTGATATGTATATTCATTGAAATTATCATCCTTGTCTCACTATCCCATGATTTCATTATCTGCAATTAGATGAAAAGAGAACTTTCACAATAATTGCCTGCAATTATTGGCTAGCCGCCGCCCATTAGCATTTTGCTTGTTTCATGATTTAAAAGTGCCCTGTAAATCCTCAATTGTGAAAAACCTACCAGGAACAATTACCTTTAAAGGGATGATAATGACAGACTAAGTAGAAAACAATTTACCTGCTCCTGCAAAAACAGCACAGTCGTGGATCGCTTCGAGAGGAAAAATGGACACATCTTATTTTCCAGTAAATGCATCAAAACAGGGCTCCTGTGGCTGAACCTAAGCTTGCATTGATTAAAACAATACGTAAGAAAAAGGTGAGACTTTAGCAATAGCAGTGGACTATATGAGTATGCCTTTAAAGCATGTCATCCCTGTCAAGTGAAATTCGTTCACAGGTAATATGCACTCTAGAGGCAGCACTGGAACAGAGAGTCACTTTTCTCTGACCTGCTCAGGCCACCAGATGAGTTATCGACAAACACGCCTGTCACCTCGCTGAATCCTGCAGGAATCTTTCAAGGCAGTTTAAAATAGTGACCAAATTTAATCAACAGGATTCATATTCTTTTTTCACGACAGCACGGGTTAAAGATGGAAAATGTGTGTTAATGTGCATAAATCCTAAATACAAACTGTTTCTTATTAACGTGTAACCAAAATCAGGATATTTTTCCAACCTTAACCAACGTGAATCCTTTTGATTACGCGTTGTGACTGTTTCTCACACTGAAAATATGCTTTCCTAAGCTTAATTAAAGTATTTTTGTTTCTCAAACCGAACCACAAATGGGATTCAAACCCTGGAATCGGGTGTGAGTGTCCTGTCTGTTGTGCACCTACCATCCACCCCAATAACCTCAGGGTTTGTAAATGCACATTCATTCAGTTATGGAAACACAGTGAAGGCATGAGAGACTTTCTTGTGCTGTGCTGAGAGTCCCGAAACTGATTAAACATCCATATTCATGTACTCAAATAGGTTGTATGTCGTCATTATTTCACAAACTGCCACAAATCTCCTAAAATGAGCTGAGGGAGATCCAGTCTCTGAATTGAAAATGTCTGCTTCCACTTAAACAGAAATTTAAAAAACAACTTTTGAACAAAGACATTCTTTGCCTTCCTAATTTCCATTTTATGGTACAGCAGCAAGCATACAAATGTTTAATTAACTTGTGTATTAGATGTCTGTGCATCTCTGAGAGTTTGCAGTGGGGTGTAAAATTCAAATTACTGTCAAAGTGCAAAAGATGTTGTTTTTTTTTTGTTTGTTTGTTTTTTTCACAAAGGTCTCAGAGAAACTGAAGCTGAAGGATGTGTGTTTTTTGTTCTGGTGCCATAGCAACACAGTCTTGCATCTATTGTGGAAATGATGAGACGCACTTACGTCACCTGACTTAATTCTCCAGTGAGATTATTATCTAAAATGCTAAGAAGCTGATGTACCACCTCACTCTCAAACAGACTGTAAACCTGTGATCTTACAGCCTGAAAAGTGGATCATGTGGTTGGAAGAATATCAAACCGGGAGAAAATGGAAGGGAGAAAACCCGGTTTCACGTGGCCTTTTCTTGACTGTTATGTGGGTGCCATCTGCTGGTTAATGTTGGGCAAAATGAGATGCTTTACTGGATTCTACCACTGGGAGGACAGTGGGGGTTAAACAGATCAGATTTGGGCTTCAAAACAACACAATTACTTGAAAAAAACCAACCATAAAATGCCGTGTCCAGGAGTGTTTGCAACTGACTTTTCCTTTTTGAGATAAAGTCTTTTATCTTTGTCGCTAAAGCCATACCTTCTCCAGCACTATCGCTGTTACGACAGATCGACCGTACATCCTGCCGCCTTTGTCTTATAGTCACCCTGCAATAAATGCTGGCCTTTATCAGTGATTCAAACAAGTATAACAACAACATGTGTCTCTGAATGGGAACACTGTAGAGAGAGATGGCATAACTAGTTCAAATGTAATAAAAAGTCCCCCTCACTGAGTTAAGTAGTAATACATGAATCACATTATGACCTCGTAAGGTGAATATGGAGTGTTTTTAAGTGAATATGTCCAACAATACTGCTTAATAATGAGCTGATTATGAAGAATGAAGGTTGTGATAATAGCTCAAGCTAATGGTACCATGTCATTTATCCAGCAACTTCCTACATTAATAGCTTTCACTACACAGTAAAGGTGACATTTTGACAAGTCATGAAAATATCCCTTATGCGGCGTATTCATAATATGCTGTGTTTAATTTATGTTCGGGAGCTGACCTGACCTGTTTTATCAGTGTTGGATTTTATGGAGGACAGTCAGTTAGTGTGTGATTTCTTTAAGCACGATTCTCAAACTATAAAGGATGATAACACTCAGTCAGCATCATGAATGAGCACTTTTCTTTTCTATTTCTTCAATAGCTGAGTGAACTTTTTGAGTCACACTCATTCAACCCTTTCTGTCCAAACGAAATGCTTGTTCGCAACCACAAGCAAGTACTATTAGCTTCTTTTTTTATTAGCCTCTTTTTTTTACTCAGAAGCCACTAAAAATATGATTTGTCAAAGGATACTATTAGAGAATATCTTTTATGCTTTGCGATAGACCTTAAATTAATGTCACTCCAGAATCCGTGGACTGGCAGCACCGTGGCGCAAGGCTGAAGAAACGACTTAAAACAAAAGAAAATCACGTGCTTACGATGCATCAAGGCTTCATCTGTGACAAGTGCAGGCAAGGCCAACAAGGACAATGGAGGGTCAGTTGTGCGGGACACACTGTTCAAATCTCCAGCCAATACTGTGACTTCCATAATCACATGACGTCAGTGAGTCTTTGGCTGTTAGATGTGGCACAATCAAACCACGTCTAGCAGCCAATTAAGGTTTTGGTCTGAGGGACAATCAGCTTAGACTCATGCACTGGTGTGAACTTTTCTCCGTCGACTTCTGCCTCAACTTTGTGCCGTGTGAAAAAATGTTCTGAAGTCCGAACTATTTTGTATTTACTGTACGACTTACACAAGTTTTATTTGTTTTATTTTGTCACGCTCTGGTTTGAAATACTGAAAAACTCAACATAACAGCTCTCTCAAAAGTATGTCACAGCTTATCCAAGCAACGTAGGAAAGATGTTGGTTTTTCTGGAAATAACAGGGTCAAGTAGAAAGCGTCTGAGAACAGTAAACAAGGCGAGTTTACTTTTTAACTTTTACACACTTTTTCCCCACACTAATAGTCTTTGGCAATGTGGTGTTCAGCACTTTCCCTGATATCAGGCCACTATGTTAAACATTAAACTAAAGCCAGAGACAGCTCAGAAAGATGTTGCCTCTGGTAAAGGTGGTGTGATCAGCTGTGATGGTCTTTAAAACAGCAGAGGACTTGACTATTAGAAAAAAATATTTATAAAGGGGAAATTGTAAATTGTATCAACAGTGTTACCATTCTGGAAAATTCATAAAACTGAAGCATATAATTAGCACTGATATTCATATTGTAAATATTTAGCTTGAGCCAGCAGCCAGTTCAGTTGGCTTTTTATGTACTGTTTAAACCACAGAGAGCTTTAGAGGTGCTGGTAGCCAATTTTTTTATTTTTACCTTATTTTTCAGTTGACATTTTTTTGGAGTTTTGGAGTTTTGGAGTTAATGACCGACAGTTTGTGTTGTAGACATTACCACCCGAATGTATTATACAAGCTATTAGTCACACACCCCACCCCGGTAAAGTCACCATGGATGGGTGCTGTCATGATGAGCTGTCTTATTATTCACTGTCTGTGAAGCAGCTCCCGGATTTGTCCATGAAGTACGTCATCATCAAACATCACCGTTCAATACAGCAGAAACAACATGTGCAGTGTATTTTTACACAACTTTAAACAAACACGGTCTGTTGCTTTCACCATCTCCCTCTCCCTGCCTCTCACAGTCATGTACCCACTGAGGGAGCAGCTGTGATTGGTCGAATATGACACCTGAGCAGACAGCCGGGGTTAATTTAGAATGCTGATTGGCTGTTGGAACCTTGCTTGTTCATGAAGCTCCGGGTCTAATGTAGCTGACTTGAAAAGAGCTTTTGTGTAAATATGCCACATACCGTATGCAGGCCGGTGGGAACAGTATCACAAACATCCCTGTGCTAATATAAAGCAGTCCAACACAATAGCCCTGCAGCAAAATAGTACCTCTGTAGAGCTTATGTTCAGATTTTGTGAGACTGTCAGAGAAGTGTTATTTGTGGTAAGTTATGAGTGGTGTTTACTCAATTATTTACTAGACTGCACATAAAGCAATTTAAAACACACCCACCAGCCCTGCTGTATGCATCACCTTTGTGCAAGATAACTCAAGTGTTTTCCTGTGAAATGGCTATTAAAAGGTCAACGGCAGCAAAGGGCTTAGCAGATGATAAGGGCGGCAGTTTATCACAGCAGAAACCTGGTGAAGGCTGTGTATTTGAGTTAGAGCAGCTGGTTAGCTTAACTCAGCATGAAGACTGGAAGCAGTTAGCCTGACTTGGCAAGAAAAATCCATCAATTCAAATATACAGATTCAATTTAATTTGATAATATTGGAGCTGTCTGTTTGGACAAAGCCAGACTAGTTGTTTCCTGTCTTAATGTTGCCTTAAGCTAACCAACAGCCAGCTCCAGCTAACATCTTTTACCATACAGGTCTGAGAGTGGTATTAATCTTCTTATTTAACACTCAGCATGGAAAATGAGTAAGCATGTTTCCTCAAAATACCAAACTCCCTTACACAAGCACATTGAATGCAAGCCACTGTCTCTGACATTTCTAGAATTTGTTTGGCTTCAGGCTTTCATTCAGGATATGTTTATCATCCCTTAAAGCCGAACATGTTTTTTCTGTTATAATATACCCTGAGTATATCCATGGTGTGAACAGCAAGTGCAGGATTTGGCTGTAAAAAAAAAAATAAATAAATAAATAAAGGTGAGCTGCTCTGAAACAATTCTGGAACTGAACAGTAAAGAACAAAGGGGCTGGGAGATTGCAGCCCAGTGCCACGCCCTCAGGCTGTAGAGTCGGGGCCTTTATGGCACCCTTTGTTAAGCTGCTTGATACACTCTATACCCCAGAATCCCCTTTCATCTTTCATGGCACAGGGAGAGAGCTCTGCTGAAAAGGGTGTGAGTATCCAGAATACCCAGAATGTGTTGAAGCAGTGGTACTGGAAAAAGGAAAAAGACAAGATTGTAGAATTTTGAACAAACTGCAGATTATTAACGTAATGATAAAAAGGGATGGATGATACATTCGCATGAAAATGGTATCTTTGTTACTGGGGGTCCCTAAATGTGCAGTATCGCAGCACTTAAAGAGAGAATAAATACAATGATTTTGACACCTGAACTAGATGGAATAAACAGGATGAAGCTGAAAGCGTTTTCGTCCTAATCAACTATTCAAGCAGACGGATTACGATGTTTCCCTTCATAATTTCACACGGGACTGAGGAAAGAAATTGTCAAGCTCGAGTTTGATAGATCAATTTACCCGCAGTTCCAGCAGGCTTTTCCTTTAGCTATAATTCAATCCCTCCCAGTCTAACAGCATAATCTATGACACGCTTGATCTGCTATTCATTTGAAGTGTCATAGCATCTTGCTTTATCTTCTGATGTGACTGAGACCTCCTCGACGCCAGCGCCAGCTCTGCCAGCTGCTTGCAGCTATTTGCTATATGTAATTGTCATGGTTATTATGGTCCAGCATTAGCCAACATACCACTTGTGATTTCAACCTCCACATTAATGCACATGCTACTGTCAGTGGAGGCAAAAAGGGCTAAATTGGGAATCTTTTTTTTTTTCTTTCATTAATATGTAAGATATTTAATGTGTCTTCTTGTTTGGAAATCATCACAGGTCATACATATCCAACGATGCACCTTTTCTTTGGTGATTAAGACATACACACTTGAGCCAAGACAGAAATTTACACACTCTGACACCCACACCCACGCGCACACACACACACACACACACACTCACTCACTCACTCACTGCTGTAGGCTTTTATCCTCAGGCACCTAGATTGCCAAGAATTACACATAGAGAAACTTATTCATTTGGGGAACGTACACACAGTTCTTCCCAGAGACAAGCCTTAAACATACTCATTTTGTCCCGAGGCAGAAAATAATACTATTGCTGGATTACTGGGTGGGGTAGTAGTTGGGGGCCTTGGGGAGCTCCCCTTAGGTGCACCCTTCTTATTTTGACCTCCTTTCCCCTTTTGTGAAACTGTGAGACAATTTATCTGTGTTAACCACATGGCCCACTGAAATTAGGATGGAGTAAATATGACTGATGTCATTATCTATGGACTGCAGCAAAGTGAATGTCTGAATGTTGGTTTAGGATCACAGCAGTGTGTTCTTAAAACGGTCATGAGTGAGAATGCATGCCATTATATCCAAGAAAGCTCGGAAATGAGTGAAGGTCAGAAAGAAACCTGTTCAGATGGTTCAAAAGTGGAATTTCTTTTCTGACAGTCAGTTCTCATCCAATAAGACACGCTGTGTTTGTTCAAGCCTTCTGCATACACCAACACAAGTCTAGCGCTCAGAAATGAGACGGTGGACAAATGTAAACTTTTCAGCCCTCGATATGCTTTCATGCTCAACTTGTTTTGTACAAAATAGCAAAAAAGCTGCAGCGGAGTGCAGCTGTGACATTTATATTTAACCACTCAGTTATCACTGCCATTTTAGAAATGGCATTTTCTTACTCTGTTCAAGTGGAACCAATTTAAACTCGGTCAATTTGAATGTGCACTCCGGCAGCTGTAATACCTATAAGATGACTTATATACCCATATGTAATACAAACATTCAAAAGCTCATTCTGAAACTGCTCGAGTGGGACTAAAAATGCTCCTTTATCTTGTAAATTGTGAGATGACATGGTAAGTGGCCTATCTTAGTCTTTAGAACAAAATGGTTTCCCCTCTACCTCCACCATCACTGTTTGTAGGCCTACAGCCATGTTAGCCACTCTGTGAGATCCTGTTTATGGTGCATTCACACGCCCACTGGATTGTCCCATTTCCCAAGTTTTCTTCCCACTTTGTTGTGTTTATGAGCTTCCAGCATAGATGTCTAATAAAACTAGATACTGGACTCAAAGATGACACCAATGCTGTCATATGAGAACTGCTCGCCAACACAAACACCAAAGTTTTCCAGCTTCCAGGTTTACTTCCTGGGTATGTGGTCCCCTGAATTTGTGCAGTAGTGTTTCTCCTGCACTGAGGTATTATGATTTGTGATTTTTGGTTGTATACATTGGACTTGATGCTAATAAATAACTTTTCAATGTAATCTACCTCACTACTAGGTCAGCAGGTAAAGGTTACAAACTAATACCATATTAAAAATGTTTAGTGCGCAAAATAATTATAACTAATAAACATAAAAACAAATAAACAAATAAATAAAGAGTTTCTTACCATCAACCTAACATTTAATTTCATCTGCCATGTTTTTGTGTACATGATGTCAAAGTCTACCAAATTTCATTGATTTTTGATGTGGAAAAGCTTATACTATACTGGTCAGTCTTCATTTTGATTAATAAAATAAAAGATTTAAATGAGCCTCAGTTGATCTTACTTGAATGCATAAGTTTATTAAAACACAAATATGTGTAACAGAAAACTTAAGCATGTGTGTGCAGAAGCACAGTCAAATGTTAAAAGCTTAAACTTCATTGCATCTCATGTGGTTTTGCAGTTCTACAGTTCTGTAGGGTCACGCCATCTGGGAGAAGGAATGTGAGCAACTCTCAGTCAATGATGTTTCTCGTTCAATATTAGAGAGGACTCTGGAAGATCTCCAAGGTTCAATTTTATCTTTAACTGCGGGCACCAGTCTCCCGACATAAAGCATGCCAAGTCTGAAGGCCTCTGAGGCCTCACAGGTTAACTACTGTGTCAGTGCATGAATTAAACACTCTTTCATATCCACAGATTTCTACCACAACATTTTACTCAAAACCACAAATGTGAACCTAACGCTGGGAACGAAAAGTCATTAAAATAGGTCATGTGGGAATCATGAATGCCTGGTGCAGAGTTTTATGCCAATGATCCATTTGCAGAGGTTGGTATTTCAGACACGAGATACGAGAAAGTTTTGACCAGCTAGTGGTGCTAAAAGAAAAGTCAGAGGATCACCAAAGTCATTAGGATTCAACCTCTTGGGAACATGAAAGCTGGTATAAACTTTCATAGCATCAGAAAGGACCAACAGACTGACAAATCCCATGCTGTTGCCAGGGCTAAATGTTTGTGGTTTGCCTACAGTGTTTTTATATCTATTTTCATAAATGAAGTTATTGGATTTTTTTTTCAATATACCCAGTAATTGAGGCATTGTTTCTCTCCACACAGTACATCAAATCAGCCATGAAAAGAAGAGATAAATTCAGCAGTTGGGTTTTCAGGCTTAGAAGCCAAACGCTGGGTGGAAACCATAAACCAGTCCCCACATTGTACCTTAATTTGGTGCAGAACTCATGTTTGGTTCTGCATTTTAGCACAACATAATTGACAAAAAAAAACAATGAATACAATACCCTGAGACATCAGAACCACACATAATTACACCAAAAAAGATTGTTAATTAAACTTAATTGAAAAGAGATGCTATCTGACTGACATGCTCTCTGTTTTTGTTTATCAAATTTGCCATTGGTCATGAAGAATCACTTCATTTTGCAGGCCAAATTGCATGAACAAGTTGATTCAGCCATGGTATTACTTTCTACAAAGTGCCAACAGCTGAAGTTCAGTAAATCTGACTTAGACTGGGATGTTTTTACAGTCAAATACAAATATATAAATAGCTGTAAATGTTCATGGATCTCACTGAATTAATTTACTCTCATCTCAGAAAACTGTTTTTACAACCTTCTACCGCACACACCTATAGATGTATGTTTTTTTGCTGCAATATGCAGTGGGTGCAGGTTTGTTATCACACTGCCCTATATACGCCTGGCTGGGACAGACAGTTTTTTGCAAAACATGTTTCCGTGTTGTTGTCAGTCCTTGAAAGACTATGTCATCTGGGCACTGAACCTTATCCATTCACATTATCTCTGACTGACGTGCAGCAGCTGTACGTGTATTCCCTACACACTCCTCCTTGCAAGCCACACCTCCTCTGACCTGACCCAAGGTTCAACAAACTTTTTGAAAACATCAGAAAAAAAAAAAAAAAAAAAGTTGTGCCACTTATTACGTTTCACAAAGGCTGCCTATATAACGGCACCTGCGCAGGAGGCTGGAACTAGTTTGTGGAGGTGCAGCCTGTTAGAATAGTTGGACGTTGCGGAAGGACGTGTAAATTCTCCCTTTGGCCTGGTAAACTTTCTTTTTCAGCATACTTACAGATCTCTAATGCAGCTGTGGCTTTTATTGACGAGTTACGTTTATTTTATTTTGTACCACCACATCCTACATTGTTCTCATAATATCCCATTTCGAGCTTGAAACATACTGAATCCCTGCTTTTTGTAAGAGCTCTTCAAATGCTCTACATAGCGAGAATGGCTTTGCTGTCATTTAAGTACTTCTCTGTTTCCACTTTCACTTCAGGTTCTCTTCAGCCTCCTGGTTTTTCGCGTCTGTTCCGGACGAGGGGGCGGTGGGGTGGCGACACGTCATATCAGCCGCCGCGCTCTGATTGGCTGCCGATTCTCACCCGACACAGCTGTGATTGTTTTCTGCAGAGGAAGCTCTTGCCCCTGGTATGATCTCCGTGCTGTGGAATGGAGCAGCAGCACCGTGTTTGTGTTTCTTCGCCTTTCAGTGTATGTCTGCTGACGATGATGTGAACAAACAACGTGATTGCAGTCCTTATTGTAACAAGCAGGAAAACAAGAAAGCCACCCCGGTTTGATCATTGGCGGAGGCGCGAATGAACAGGAGTGGAGGTTTCTGTTCGGACCAGGTACTGAAGACGTCTGGTGATCAAGGTAAGGATCGCAGTCGTTTCTCTTTGTAGTGGTCTAACTTGTGAAGTTGTAGCAGAATCCGAAAAGCCGCCACTTCAGGGATGTTTCATCTTGTATCTGTTAACTTGTTGGCTAAATGTCTCTACTCTTGTAGCCAATTTTATCCCATTTGCATCCCCTTCAGCCCAAAAGTGCCAAATGCCCAGACTAGAGGACCACTGCTGGAGCTGCTCCTGTGCATCAAAGGTTGAAACTAAGCATTCATCTGTAGCGAACTGGTTAGCATCCAAAGCTGAAGAAATGATGTCCATCATCACCTCGGTGCTCAGCAATGCCTACGGCTCTCTGCACGACGTCCGGACGGCCAACCTGATCCGCCGGGGTCTCGTCCTCTTCACCGTCGGAGCTTTCCTCGCCCTGGTGCTCAACTTGCTGCAGATACAAAGAAATGTTACGCTGTTTCCCGAGGAGGTGATGACAACTTTGTTTTCCTCTGCCTGGTGGATCCCTCCATGCTGCGGCACAGGAGCCGGTGAGTAGGCAACACGCTGGTTGATAAGAAAAATGTTAATTAGTGCGTTATAAATAGTTGTGGATGCAGTTTGACCTCTGTTATCAGTAGTTTGCTACTAAGTTTGGGACAAAGGAATGCGGAGAGGGGAGGGGTAACAGCGTACTTGTCCATATGAAGACAAAACGATGATGAAAAATAATGCTAATCATGTAGGGGTGCTTAAAGCCTGGAAAGCCTCTGTGAGATACATGTACATCACACACAAAACTTGGCAGTAAAATACTGCAGTTTTAAACTGTTTGAGCCCCAGAAAAATCTATTATTGTCACAGCTACTGAACGATCAGGTGGTAATGAATCATCGTTCGACCTTGTTTTTGTGAACTGTTATACAAGCCGTCCTCTCCCAGGCTATACTAATCTTGGTGGTTTTGTCTGGCAGTCAGTTATGAAAAAAAAACTGACTTAGTACAGATGGTATCGATTCTCGGCCTCTGATTGGCCGCAACAGCCGGACACGAGGCGAGCTGCGCGCTGATTGGCTTGTGTCATAACGGGTGAGCTGAGGGGGAGGTACTTCTAAGGCCAGGAACCAGGAAGTGGTGGGGGGGAGGAGAAAAGAAAGGAAAACAAAACACAGCATACGTCGTCGGCTCCTCCTCCTATATGCTGCAGGACGGGCCACAAATGAGAGTAGAGGAGGTGTAGCTACGTGTCGGAACTTTTTGTTGGCATTAGTCTGCGCCTTACTGTTGTTTCTTGGTGTCATGTACCAGCTTGTTTAAGATTTTTGTATGAAGTAGGCGCTTTTAGGACTGAAATACTTTGTTTACGGTGAATTTACTGTAACCTTTGATGTCTTATGTTGTGTCAGTTAGCATGTCGCTGCACCTGACAGTTATTTACCTTTCCATAAAGCTGTTTAGTGTATAAAATGTTGGAGTGAGTAAAACAATCAAGATCTATCAAGTATATATGTTATTTCAAAGCTGAAACTATTAATAAGTTTATGGCTCTACAGAAAAACAGAAGGAGAAAAAGCAAAACAAGACCTAATTTTAGCTTTTAAGTTGTGAAAATTTGCTGCTTGTTTTTAATTTATGTGATGGTAAACTGAGTATCTGGAGTTTGGACTGGTGCTTGCACAACACAAACAAATGTGAAGACGTTGTCATGCAGTTTATTAACAATGAAGAGTAGAGAGTACAAAAGAAAACAGCTTGATATCACAAAGAAACAGGAATTAACCCAAAACAACATTCAAACAACATAAAATAAAAGGCAACATTTATAAACAAATTTCAAGGGTTTTAAGTGTATTCAGGTGCCTGAATGAGTCACAAATTATGGAAGCGCATGTTCAGCAAATAGAATAATCCCACACAGCAGCTCCATGACAGGATTTGCCTGCAGGCTTTTCACAGAATTTCTGCTTATCTTGTGTAATTGGGGTCTGTGTGTTCCTTTTCACAGCTGTTGTTGGCCTGCTGTATCCCTGCCTCGACAGCCATTTGGGAGAGCCGCATAAGTTCAAGAGGGAGTGGGCCAGCGTCATGAGGTGCATCGCGGTGTTTGTCGGCATCAATCACGCCAGTGTCGTATCCTTTCACAATGGATCCATCTTGTGCATTCACAAACATAGGTTGTTGTTCAGTGTTGTCTCTTCATTTAAGCTTAATTTTCATAGTCAAGATGTAATATGGGTAAAATGCCGCATCTTTTGTCTGGACAGTATCTAAAGCACCAAGATGTCCTGCTTTATGAAGTGAAGGAGCTCAGTGCTTTCAGGTCATACAAAATTGTGAGTAAGAACTTATGCTACACTAGCTTCAAATTGTTTGATTTTGTCCTTAACTGACACGTAACACAGAAACTAGACTTCGACAACAACGTGCAGCTGTCCCTAACTCTGGCAGCCTTGTCTTTGGGCCTGTGGTGGACGTTTGATCGGTCCAGGAGCGGCTTTGGTCTGGGCATCACCACTGCCTTCCTAGCTACTGCGTTCACACAGCTGCTGGTCTACAATGGAGTTTACCAGTAAGTTCGCCATTATCTTCCAACCTCCATCCACTGTCCTGAAGTACAAATGGAACAAAAGTTGTCCTGTCCTTGTCCTTTTCATTTTGGAGGAAGCTGTTGCTGTCTAATGAGTAATGACTAGTGCTTCGTCATCACTAATTCTTGCTTTCACATTACACCCACAACAAAAGTTTTGTAGCTTTTTGTTATGTGTTAATTACATAGCTGTGAGTGTAAACCCTGTGCTGGCATGAGTGATGTATATAAAGTACCAGAAGTACCTGCGTGAATCCACCAAAAAAGAAGGTGACATACATTGAGGTACCGAGTTTTATTTTGGGAAGTCCGATTGTCTCTGGGAGCCCAATTAACAGGCCCTCCTACCAGCTTCAGTGGCACATCATCAAAAATACACAGCTGAGAAAAGGGAGTTTCTTCTCACAGCAAGCGTTTCAAACGGCAGCTGCAGCTCGTTCTGACTTTACAAGGTAGAAACAGAGGGGGGAGAATGAGTAGAGATAATTACATTTTCAAGAATGACAGGCTTTGCATGCTTTCCCCACTCCAGAGTTCTGTCTTTGAGGTTGTTTCTTATTCTGTGACATGACATTGTGCGATGTCTTATTTAGCTTTGGAGGCCATCCATCCATCCATCCAACATAATGATTTTTGTCTTTCAGGTATACATCTCCAGACTTCTTGTATGTACGCTCCTGGCTTCCATGCATATTCTTCTCAGGTGGTGTTACGGTGGGGAACATTGGACGGCAACTTGCTATGGTAAATTCTGCAACCATTAATAACATTGTACTGCTGTCACTTGAGGCTCAAAGAATCAGAATCAAATCAGAAATCTGTTCTGCGGTAATATGGCAAGGATGACCATTATAAAGTGACAGAAATTAAACTAGGCACTAAGAGAAATAATTTATCTAAAAATGATGATTTTGACAGCCTAAAGTGGAAATGAACCAGTAAATCAGCCCCAAATGTCTGTTACACAAACCTGTCAAGTTCCTTATGAAAAAGTGTTTATGTGCATATGGGGAAACAATCTAATATTGACATATATGTGGTCTGACTTTTTTAATCTCTCAAATATTATATCAGAATTGGCCACAAAAATTCTGTCACCCTCAAAACATTGGTCACCTTTACATGTGTTTATAGTTCTCAGGAACAACATGAACCACCAGAAACTGTTAACTCCAGTCCCAGAAATTGGAACAGAATTGACTAATTAATCCCAACAACTCAATGCAACACCTCCCTTGAAAAATTCTGTCTGCCATTTATTTGAATTTGACATTTCATAAAGTTTACCAGTTTGAAGTTCTATATGCTTAAAATCCAAAAATTAAACAATGGTCATCTTCACTTTTAGCTTTTGGATGAACTGTTCCCTTAAAGAGGCTTAAAGTCTGTATAATTGTGATGATTAGGTGATGTTTCCGCGTAATGTCTCGAACATTTGTGGCCTGTCATGCTGGCAAAGCATGTCCCTACATGTGTATTCGTATCAGCCTTCAAGCATCTGCACCTGTTGAACTCCTATGATGACGATGACTTCAGAGATTTCTCTGCACCACACATGCTTTATTTGCAGTTATTCAGCTGGACCACAACAGCAGATAATGTTGTCAAATGGTTTAAACTTGTGCAAAGTGCACTGAAAGCCTCTCCCCCCACCCTTCCCCTCATAATTATCCCATCAAGTCAGCTTTGATGTCTTCATTAAGCTTTTGCCCAGAAGGCTCACCTCATTCTGTCTGTAAAGTAAGAGTCCCGTCACTCCCTCAGTTTGACTCAGTGAAAGCGTGAAAGCAGATTAAGAGCTGTTGTTTTTCTCAGTCGTGGCGAGACACAGAGCCAGTCAGGACTCGGCTGACCAGAGGGTCATTTGCTACTTGTTGTTTTTGTTTGTGATGAGGCCTGAGGAATGTTGGCACAAGTCTGCACTCGTGGTTTTGTTCTCTGTTTTTCTCTCTTTCGCTCCAGTGAGTCGTTTATGAGAAGGATCAGGAGGAACATGAGACTCTTGTGCTCAAAATTGTTTTTGTTTTTTTGGTGGCTTTTGAGGATTAATGATGGTTACAGTGAAACAATCTGGTTGGCAGCATTAACCATGCAGAGTGGAAGCTCTGGTTAGATCTGCTTTAAAGCTGAATGGCTTATAATTTTACCAGCTTAACCGAAGTTACAGTCAGATATGTAGTGAGATATGAGAGATCGCACAGTACAGAAACTGTTGTCCGTTATGTCTGAGAATATGTAAAATGTTTTGTGATGCGTAAAATGAGCAATGAGCAAAAAAGCAGTTTTCCCCTGCTGAGAAGCCGGTACTTTTGTGCAAAATAATCAGTTTCCATTAGGGAAAAAAGAAACTTTCATGTATTTAAAAATCTTGACCCTTAAAGTATTCCGGATTTGTTCTTCAAGCAGCACCAGATCAAATATTTACTGGGAAATCTGGAAATTGTCCACAGAGTTTGGTTTTAGCTGCAGTTTGGAGTTCCCAGAAAGCTGAACTTAGGTGTTAATGTGTGACTCGTGTCTTGAACATAAAGCACGTGAGGCTGAGAAACATAACAAAAGTTTCAGCGATGAAGGAGGATTCAACGAGGAGTCTTTCAGTCAGTTTCTCTGATTGAGTTCTCACACTGTAAGGATCGCAAATATCCTTCAGTGCTTACACGAAACTTACTTTAGCCACCATAAAGACGCAATAAAGAAAGTACACTTAATTTCAGCTCTAAGAACAATTAGGTTTACTAACTACAGATATTCTAACTGTTTTTTCAGATTTGCTGCATCTCATGAATCGATGACATGTCATTAACCCCAGTGGTCTTCTCTGTATTTCCTTCAGGGTGGCGTTGAGAAACCCCACATGGACTGAACGCCAGAAACACACAAAACCAGACAAAGGACGGCTAATGTAAAAATGGACAAGTTGTGTGAAGAATGAGAAGAGTAACAAGAGGAAAAAAGACTCAAAAAAAGATTGTTTTGACCTCATCTTTTGTTCTCATAACAAGGTGCGAGTCAGAAAAGCCCCTCATCTAACGTGCCATGTCCTCTGCACCTCCTTGTGGACAGACAACCTCTCCTTCCCGCCTCTGTCGTATTCCGATAGCATTAAGGTGTCCTTCACAGTAGACAGGAGGAGAGTGATTCCTTTTGTTTGTTTTATTTTGTTGTGAAGTGCACAGGTTTTATTTTATGCTGGAAGTGCGTGTCTTTCTGCAGTTTATGGAGTGGAAGTGTGTGTGCGCTTTAGCGTGGCTTTGTCTTTAGCACAGAGTGTATGAGGGGGTGTGATGTCTTTTTTTTTTTTTTTTCTTGTGTGTTTTTTCTGAATTTATTATGATCATAAAAGGGAAATGTTTGTATGAACGGGCAAAAAAAAATGTCTTCACTCTCACATAGAAATGTATTCAGCGGCCTCAGTGGCATCACCGAGGCAGGTGGGGGAGATGTGTGTTCCCAGGTAAACCAAATTAAGTATTTATTTTATACCTTTTGAATGACCCAAAACCAAATGTACTGTATGTTTGATAACGAATGACGCTTCCACTTTTGAATGGAATAGTTGAGTTGAGATGAGATGATTGATACCATTCTCACACCTGTACAGTAAATATGTAGCTGAAGCCTGCAGCTGGTTAGCTTAGCTTAGCACAAAGACTGGAAATAGCCTGACTTCTGTAGGAAACAAAAGCCACCTACCAGCATTTTAAAGTTCACTAATTAACACGTTCATCTTGTTTAACTCAGAATTAAAAAGTAAAGCTAACCTTTGCTGGCATATGGACACAAGTGGTATCAGTCCTCTCATTTAAGCTGAACTATTCCTTTAAAGTGACTGAAGCATAGAGATTAGGAGTGCCAACTACCAATTTGTGCTGGCTGATATTCATTTATATGATGATGTGAGGTACACCTCCAGTGTTCAGAGAGTTGTGGGAATTAGTGGAAGTTCTCATGAGTCGTATCTTACTCACAGATTTCTGCCAACACAATGTCATGATGTACCTGTTGGAAAATTACTCCAAGACCCTTCAGTGTGTTGTTTTGTCTGTTTCAGACAAGCAAACAAGAGTGTTCAGTAAGGGTGAGGACGAAGTATGTCAGAGCGATAGTGTAGATTAAAAGGCAAGTGCAGACATACTGTGTTTTGACAGAATGTACTGAGAGTGTAGTACAACAGCTCGCCATCATTTGAAATTTCCAGGGGATGATGCCCCCCCCTTTGTGACCAGGTGTTAAATGTCTTGTGAAGCCGACCTGTGACTCCCATCGAGAAAAACATTTTAATTGTGCAATGGTACACATTTTCCCACTTCAGTTCGTGTTTTAAAACTTCAGCTCTAATCTTTGGGACTTACACTGGGTTGAAGGGGAGGGCAGGACATTTTTCCTTAAGATTTGCAATCTGTGATTGCCTGTGTATTATAGAATGTAGTGCTTTTGTCACTATAACAGTTTAGTTTTATCATTTGTACAAATATGACATTATTGCTTGTATGTGTAATGGCTTGCCGATGTAATCAGACAGGTGTTATTACCATTTTAGACCTACAGTATGTTAGTGTTTGGGGGTCTATAGGATTAAGTGCAATCAGAGTATACATGAGCCGATTATTCTTCCTTATTTATTATTATTTCTGACAATGGCTAAAAAAAAAAGGTAACTTGTTGTAAGTATATGCAGCGTGGATACTACAAAAAAAGCAATAACATGTTTTGTTTTTTGTGAAGAAGATTTTTTTTTGGTCAGAGATTACATGCCTTTTAGAGTCAATACCAATGACTCTCACCGGAGAGACAACATAAGAAAATATATTGTGTCAAACTGTTGTAAAAACAAAAGAATCTCATTTAGTAGCATTATAGAAGGAGACCTGATTTATTTTTTTAAATGTTTTCTTGCGGCAGATCACTTCAGGTTGAATCTGCTTGCATTCAGGTGTGCTAAACTGAGGAGGAAGCTTTATTTTTTCAAGGTGGTGAAGCACCTTTTGTTTCAACGTTTCAGAGTTTCTGTGTGTGTGTATGTGTGTGTGTGTTTGCACGTCTGATATTTCAGCTGTGTATCATTTTTGCTACCATGGATTAAAGTGAAAAATAAAAAACACCTGACGAGGATATCTGCATCTACTTACTCATTATTCACACATGGGTCTGGATTTGGGGATTTAAAACCACTTTGTTGTAGGAGGATGATGTGAAAGACACTGACAAATTGATTGTATCCGTATGGCCAGAAAGAAAAGCATGGACTAAATGCTCTCCAGCTTCCCTTGCAGTGACATGAACCAACATACACAGTGAAGCTGAGCTTCAGCCATTCATTCTTCCCTTGATTACCAGACACTGAAGTCTAATTACACGTCTCAGCATCTCCAATGAAACAATAAGACTCAGATTTTTTTTTTTTTTTTGGGTGTGTGTATGTGCATTGGGTGGGGGTGGGTGGGTGGAGGGGGGGGTGCGTCCAAATGCAACTGTGGCTCAATTGCACCGGAGCTTTCTGGGGTGCTGATGATGGCATTTTGTTGTGTCTGCTGTCACAGCCAAGTTGAATAGATGAGGACACTCTTTTGTCCGGGGGTTCTGTCAGTCTCGGGAGCCATTATAATGTCTTTGGCTGCATCTTCCCCTCACTCTCCCTCTTCTCTGTAATAACCCCCCCCCCAAAAAAAAATCATCCTACACACACACACACACACACACACACACCCTGCGTGTCACCAGGATCATGAGGAACTGCCCCCTCCTCCTCTGTCTACCCCCTCCCTCTGAACACGCCTTTCTGGAGGGCAGACTTCTATTTATACCTAGCGGGGGACTGACAGTTAACCTTTTGCACTGGGGGAAATTTCTGGGAGCAGGGCCAATATCTGTGGGCTGTTCTGAATGAACCCCTCGTTCTGGGAGCCTCTCTATACATCTATGTATCCTCCATCTATCTATCTATCTATCTATCTGAGAGGGCAAGGATCCAGCGCCACACGCCACCTCTTCTTCTCTCTCCCTCCTCTTTCAGTCTCCTCCTCTTCTCAGGCAGAATAATTGGCCAAGCTTCAACCTCCTTTCATTTCCAGCTACATCAAACTGAAAGACTCCATTAGATCGCCTCCTTATTGCCAAAAGAGCTCTCTCTCTCTCTCTCTTGCTCTCTCTCCCTTTTACTCTGTCCTTCCTTCAAGGGGAGAAGACAGGCCTGGGCCGATCTGATCTACTGATTTGAGGCATCTGTAGGCGAGACTCTTCAGTTTCGTCTCCTTGCAGCACCTTTGTGCTTCGATTACATTTGTTATTGAGCCTCTAATTTGCTGCAGCGAGTCAAGTGCCACTACACACCAAGACATTATGATGTTAACATTTGACAACAAGCTATACAGTTTCCAGTAGGGATCCTAGAGATAACAAATATGTCAGGATGAAATTTGGGACAATATGTATATAACTCTGTACTAAACATCTAAACTGTTAAAGTGGAAAATTGTGTTGTTTTGGTAAATTAATGTTGCTTTTTCCTATTGAATTTTGTTTTGAGATGAGACTTTTTTTGTTGTGATGTCTGAATTGCATTGTCGCACATTTACATAAAATTATTGATTTGCAAGGTTAAGATTTAGCCTATGAGAAAACATTTTCATAATCGATAGTAGACAAAAAACGTTTTCCTGTGATTTAAACAATTTATTACATTTTCTTTATTGCTTCACACAGATGAAAAGAAAAACATTAGATTCCCAGCTAACATACATTTAGTGGCTTGACCCCCTCTGAACATCAGTCTCTGTTGGAAACTTCTCCTTCACCTGCTTGTCACACACACACACACACACTGAGGTAAAGCTAAGGGGGTGGGGGGGGGAGGGAAACACAGTCTGTCTACTCAACAGTGATTGCTTTTGTTACCACCAGATGACAGTATTTATCCTCTCAGCTTGTCTCGACATTATCACCGTGACATCTGTGCACCCCTAGTGGAGGGACAAGGAACAGCAAGGTCTTCTGGGGCCTTTTCTTACAATGCAAAAGGGTCTACCCCTATTCATCCAAGCAGCCTGTTTTCATGAGGACTAAATTTAGCTTTGAAACGAAACACAGTGAGAGAGAACATGTTTTTTGATTTGAGATAACAAGGCATATAAATGCATGTTCAAGATTACAAATGTTGCATAATAAGAGCAAAACTTATCAGGTTATAGAAGTCCAGATTTCCGCTAAAGCTCCTGATAAACACTGATGAACGCTTAAAAAATCATATTCAAAAAACTGATTAAACAGCAGCAGTGGTATTTTTCTTAGAATATTTATCTCAGTGTGTGGGTAGAGTCACATGCATGACAGAAAAGGTCAATGAAATGGATTGAACGCGGGGAGAATCACAGCACTCTCTTATTTCTCTGTCAAAAGGTCTTCACTGACATTAATGTCCCGATCTCTGTGATATATAATGAAACAGTGTGTGTGTGTGTGTGTGTGTGTGTGTGTGGGTCGTTTAGGTCTACTGAGTCTTCATTACACCAGAGCTGGGTCCACTCTTGTCCTCTGCCCTCACTCGTTGGCTCTCCCACTGCCGGCCAGGAATAATGAATTACAGTGGATGCCATGGGGGGTGGGGGGTGGGGGGGACTGAGTGAGTGGCTCAGAAGTGGACTCCATTTTAGCTCAAATTACCTCTCAGATCCCATTCAAATGGCAGTCTGAGGCTGCTCTCTTCCCTTCTCTGCGTGTCTCCATCTGAGGCGAAATTATCCCCCCACACCTTTTCTTCGTTTACTCATTTAAGAAGCTCTGATTTCACCTTTTTTATTTATTTTTTTATTACTATATTGGTGGTCATCCTTCCAGTTTGGGTTAAAATCACAGGAAAATCAAAAGAACACAGGCAAAGCATCAACATAAAATCACAGGGAGCAGACTGGAGATACAGCATCATCTCTAACAGCGTAAACAACAGTTCAGGTCTCACTGGGATTTATCAGTTCAGTCAGCATGCTCAGCCTTGTGTGCCATTCCCTGTTGATCCCTCTTCTTCCTCCGCAGGACAATAATAAAAATGACAGCATAAACCTCAGGTGATGGCACATTATGCATGCCATCCAAACAAATCCGTCCCAGTGTAAATTAAACACACCCAGTGCATCTTACAGCCCAGATCAGACTCTGTAAATCAAGCCGGGTAATAAGAATAACTGAATAAAAGGTAATGGAATAAATCAAGGTGAGCATTTCCATTGCATGATCTGTTCTGAGAGGCAAAAAAACAACAACAGCAACAAAAAAAAAAAAATAGTGGAAACTCACAGACAGTGGGCTTAAGTTAACATGTGGGCTACACCACACGTCAATCAGGCTGATTCCTCAGTGTTTTATAATTAAAAGCGAAGGGACGCTCTAGCAGTCTGAATTCAACACATTTACTCGCTGATTTTAAGATTAGTTTATGTGATGCCCGTGCATGGGCTTTAATTGTGTAAATGAAACACATGCTTATCAAAATATCAAATATGAAAAACAGAATACTTCGTCAAAGAATTCCACATTTGCATAATCCAAAACGTGCTTGCAGCCCTGTTTAGGATGCACTAAAAGGTCGATGTTTGTCATGTTTTAATTAGTCTTCATTAGTAGGCGTAAGAGGCATTTCTGGGAAGCAACAGGCATGCAGCCTATTCATCTCACTGCTGAGAGATGCACAAAGTTGGCAGGCTAAATCCATCTGGGAAAGTTATTGCGCCTAAAATGGCCTTTGACAGCGCGCCCCCTGATAAGTGACAAATTCACAACATATCCGCGACTGGGGGGTAAAAACAACTCAGGTGCACAAGGGGTTGAAGGGAACTCCGTCGCACATGGCGCTTTCAGGGGAGTCCAGCACTATTTTGGCGAGTTAAACGGCGCAGGGCGCGATGCCACACAGGGAGAGGGGTCGAATAACCGCTTATGACTGACCTCTTTCCACTATAATTAAAGTTGCAAGCTGGACCCGGAGACATAACAGAAATTGTTGGTTCCATTTGGTGTGAAACAGAAATAAACGGGAGAGGGGGGGGGACAAAAACCGGAAGAAAGAACTGGAACTCATGCTGGATTGTTCATCTCTAAGCTGTGATATGATCCTCTCTGACTTGTGCAAAGTAAAATAAATAAATCAAATATAATAAAATGTTTGATGGCAGGGTTGCAGAGTGAATCTACTGTAAGAGTTGCTTAAATTGAAGGTGGATAAGATTTAGAAAATGTATCCTTTAGTTGAAAACGCATTTTGGGGAGAATGCGCTTTGCAGAGATTCCCACCTCAGGTCCCCCTGCTTATATCTGCAGGGTAAATCCAAAGCTTAAGCTATAACAGGCCTTCGTTTAGCTGTGGTGTCTGTTGGCCAGATATTTCACTGCCCTGCTCCTCTACAGGCAAGGGTACAAACATGAGTTTATTCCGCAGCAAGTGCTTCCCACCTGTCTCTCTCTCTCTCTCTCTCTCCACTTGTTCCTCCATTCTCATAAACGCACGAGCCCGAGACAGGTGCACGAGGCATTTGGACGATCCAAAACCCGTCAAGCATTCTGGGTGTCGTGGAGCACCGTGGTGCAAAATCTTCAGGGGCCACGGAGGTGAGTGGGGGTCACTGAACATGAGGTGTGTCAGGTAGTCTGGGATGCACCTTTTAGCCCACTGGCTTTTCTCTGAAATGCGTTTAGAGGCGCATTTTTATTCAGATATGCCCCCCCCCCCTCCTCCTCTTGTCCCTCTCAACACCCCCACCCCATGCTGCATCGTAGCCTATTTGTTCTGTATAACTGAGAATGTAAACCCATTAACCTGACGGAAATAGCCAACACGTGCAGTTCATTCTTTGCTGTCACGAGTTAAGACGTCCCGACCCGTGAAAAGTCCTGCCGGGCAGCAGGGACACTACAGTGCGTGAGGAACAGTGTGGACTTGACACCAGTTGAGTATCACACAGACAACAAAGTGATGAGGAACCTGTGAGGCTTTAACGATGTGTGTGAGAGAATCACGAAGGAAATAAAACTTATTAATGACTCCGACGCGTTTGTTTTGACACGAAAATAATGTAAAAGTCAAAAGAGGAAACGTTGGAAGTAAACATATGGCTGCCTTTTCACATTTTCTTTTGTCGTTGGATCTTAACGTAACAGTTTGGGCTGTTTATAAACTCCTTTTAATAATTTCAAAATGAAATGAATGAAGCGGACAGTGAGTTTTCGTTTTACAGCAATTTACAGGCCTAAGGACTGGATTACTGGTGCTATTATTTCATTCTCTTTTGTCCAATTTTAATTTTTAGGTTGACGAATTGGAAGTTTAATTTCTTTTTGGACAACCACGAAGTTCGACTTAAGCTTCCTTATTTTGTACATGAAAGACTGAGAATTTGGACAAAGCGGACTCCTCGTGTGATTGTTCTAGTTTTGTGTTACTCTCAAGAAGACGAGCTCGGGGTCATAATAATCCTGTTTAGGACAGATAACTCAAAACACTGAAAAAACGTAAAACTTAAAACTATATTTTCCACGGTGCAACTAGAAATCAGCAAGTTTAGACGTACTAACGCGTCCACAGTATAAATTGCTTTAATTCAGTGAGCTTTATAGGCTGTTGGACCTTATCAGCTTCCTACATCCAACACAACTTAATTAAGCAGAGCTACAGAAACTTTTTCCACTTACTTTTGTGTCTCTTTTTTTAAATACACGTTTTTCCTCTCCAAAGAGATGCAAATTAAGACGCTAGTGCGGCTGAGAAAACTAACTTTTTTTTTAACATTTTAGGAAATATTTACTCCTTCCGACAAAAAGTAATAATAAAGAAAAAAAACTTTCCAGCGACCGTTTTTCTCATATTAGTAAAGCGTTCAAGAGTTTGCTGACGGGAAGTCGGCTTCATTCAATTAGCGTTCTTCTAATTTAGCTGAGGCCTTAATTGCGCTCAGGGTGGTGCGGTTGTTTGTGCTAAGCTCTGTTTGAGACTTCTGTGGAGAAACAGGAGCCTTAAGAACAATCCCAATTCAAATGAGACTTATCTACGCCAGAGCGATCAGACGGATTAAGAGTTATTAAAACCTATAAAGGGATGAAACCAGAAGAATCAGCAGCCCCAAAGTCCGCTGAGTGGCGACTCCAGAGGATTTCTCTGTAAACACATTCACACCACGGGAAAAATTATATAGACATCATCTACATAGAGTGGTGCATGATGAATAAATAGTTCAGCAAAGGGTGATATCTGGCTGGAGATTTTTTTCAAATGTAAATAAATTAAACAGTGCCTCTGAGAGGCACCGTGTTACTGCACGGTTTCCCTGAGAACAAAAAGCCCAAACTTAACTTTTATATCATGTTATGAGTTTGAGGAGGTGGTAGAATAGGCGTTAATCCAACATAAGATTCGCATGAAGGCTACAGCATTTCAGCAGGACTTGTAAAATGAAGCAAGAGTAGCAGGCAGAGGTTCGTAGGTGCATATTAAAAGGCAAAGATAAACATATTTTGGTGCAGTTGGCAAAAAGAAAAAAAATGTACCAGTGCGAATAGCTGCATTTGTTCTTTGTGATCCTGCCATTTCACTCATTCAACACACACAACAATTTCTGGAAAATTCCTGAAAAACAGTGGGGCAATTGAGAACTGGGGGGGAAACTCGTAACAAATCCCAACATTTATTTTAGATGTTTCTAAACTAATTGACTTTTTGCAGTGTGGACTACGCGCAATTAGTCCCGTTTCTAATCTTTTGTAATTCGGCCGCCCATGCTCTTGCATGACCCAGGGATGGGGGGCGTGGGGTTGGGTGGGGTGGGGGGGCAGCCAGCTTCCAGACCCACAAAAGCACAACAACAAAAAAAATCATACAGGATCATCAAACAGGAGAGACGTGCTTTCAGGTTTTGAAAGGCACAGGAAGCTGGAGGATTTGGTCCGACCCCTGCATGGTGACAGAGCTGATATCTCAGACCCCCATTCATCTGGAGGGAGGGATGGTGACCGGGGGGAGGGAGGGAGGGAGGGAGTGAAGGAGGGGTGCTGGGGAATGGGGTGGGATGGAGGGGGCTCAGAGTGCATCTGCAGAGGTCCCACCGCCCTCTGATCTGTGAGCTGGCACACATCACGGCGTCCATTCACAAATCCTCCTTCTGCGCGTCACCTTTTGTAGTACTCCATACTACTGAGCGCTGGTGACGTGTAAGACAATCCTACCAGGGAAAATACAGAGGAAAAAAAATAGGTTATAGGAACTCAAGGACAGAGCACATGCGCACAATGCATGCGATTTATGATAGTATAGTGGGAGGAGTGTGTGAGTGTGTGTGTGTGTGCGTGACGAGGAGGAGGAGGAGGAGGAGGAGAATGCAAGGAGGGAGGGGGGGGGAGTGGGGGTGTAGAGCTATAAGTGAATATGAAATAAACCCTGTTGCTGGATTTATAGGCTGCATAGAACCAAAATCAGACGTGCAAAGTGTGAGCTAGCAGCTTTGAATTTTTCTAAAAACAGAGGATGTGACCCCACCACGCAAAGCAAACAAAGAAAACAAAAAAGATTCCCAGCCGCCTTGTGAGGCAAACAAGAGAAAAGAGAAAAGAAAAGTGAAGCGCTCACTTATTTAGCAGAACCTGAAGGACATGACGTCCGATAATCAATACACCCCGCTTCCCTGAGCTAGAACAGAATATATTCATGGAAAATAATAATTTCATCCAAGCCCTACGCTTTAACCACGAGGCAGCACTCTCAATCAGCACTTCTAAAATAGTAAAAACAAAATACAAGACGTTAATGAGAAGGTGTGGTCATATGTGGGGCAAATTACCGATGATGATTTGACTTGACGTGAGCCTGCTGGCGGCTATTTGGACGGTACGTTTTACTATGCAAGCAGATTCTAACAAATAACACGTGAACGTGAAAACTGTAGATTTGTGTTCAACATGTGAAAGTGGTTGCACAGCAGGTTTAAATTTCACAACATCCGAGTTGCAAATTCATTTTAAAAATGGCTGGTTATCGCCGTCTTTTTGGGAACATATCCATACATCTGTCTCTAACTGCAAACTCGGACAATGGCTGATCAAAATGTGAAAACACAGACACACATGCACACGCTTTTAAGTCACCTTAAATTAAATAAAAAAAGTGCACAAGCGATTGGGGCCTGCTAGTATCACAGGCCGACTGGGATAGCTTTTGGATCATGTTTACAAACATAAAAAAAACAAAATATTATTGTGGATTCATGGATCCATTTCACCGAGTGTGGACACTCCTGGACCGAAAACAGATTCTTTTTAAAAAAACAAAACAAAATAAAAGCATTGTGTTCAAGGGTGAGCTGCCATCATAAAAGCTTTCTTTTAAAGCTACATTTATCAGTCACAATTTTAATAAACAACAAACATCCTGGAGACTGATTATGGAGAGGCTTTGTTATCTAAAGCCACCTAATAGCCGATAAACAGCAAGACAATAAAACTCCAAAGCAAGCGTGGCACCAAACACAAACAAACATAAGAATATTCTGGTTTCTAAAACAGACTTGGCTTCATGTTAGTCGATTAATGACCGACTTTACATGAAAATAATAATAATAAAAAAACACATCAATATCCCAATATGCAAATCAACTGAATGCTATACAGCACAATTTTAACCCTTAATCAACCAGGGGGAAAAAATGCCCTACAATGTAACTTTTGTCCACAAAGTGCAGCAGAAAGTCACATTTAACGTGTCAAACTCCAGAAATCCCCAGCAAGCAAAGCGATGATGATGATGGCTGATTCTTTACTTAAACAAATCATATGGTCTATTTTTCTTTTTTTTTTTGTCATGCCAGTCAAATCGGGTCAGACACTGAATCAAAACCACACAATAGTTGGGATCATGTGCTTGTAAGGTATACAACTCAGAAAATAAACATACATACGTCTTCGTGCTAAAAGCTGCAGTATATAGTGAGATGACTTCTGAACAGCAGCAGACGTTCACTTTGTTTCGAGGTTGATCCTGTGCGTAAAAATCACCACTGACCCGCTACCATCAGCCTAGTCTTCATTTTTTTGGCTTTAAACGCCGCTTACAAATGGAGACAATGGAACAAGTGCCATAGATGTCACTTTTAAGAGAAAAATAAAGCTTCTGGGGCTTAAGATCAGACAGTTTGGCGTATTGAAATGTGGCTGATTTGCACTGCACACGGGCTCTTATTATAATTCAGAGCCTGAAATGGTGTCATTTCCTCCAGACATCCCTGTTTTGCTGTGAGGTTAGAGGCCAAGCCCAGGCGGTAGCGGCCTGTCTGTGTTTCCATTGTCTGGTGCTTATTTAGCGCTCAACATTAATCTGCGCTTCCCCTCACAAGTGAGAAACAATCGCAGCATGAGAGTGGCCTGTCTAATTACATCTTTCACTCCCAACTTTCTCTTCAGCAGCCCGACATGAGAGCTCGGATGGGCCCTTTGTGGTGGGGACATGTGAGGTAGGAGCGCAGGGTGTCGTTCAGGTACATTTGGGGGAGTACTGTTTTAATATGCAACGATATCAGAGAGGCAGAATCCTTAAGAATACTATACTATAAGAATAAATACTATACAAAGACCAGCTCGAAACATGTGATGTTTTTTGAGTCTGTGCGCATGAGCTAAAGCGCACCTGAACGCAAAAATCCACGTTAAGCCCAATCAAACGTTTTTGCTGATATGACTTGCTTTGCAATTTGCACGAAGCCCATGTTTAATAGGTAAGAAGACAAGGGAAGGATTTTGTCTTCAGGACAACACCTGGCTGCTCAGGCTCGATCTTAAATTACAGGGTTTGACGGGTTACAAATACAAAATAAAACAACTGATCTGGGCAGAAGGTTACTGTTGCATCCAAAGAACTACACATTTTTTATGGCAAACTGCACCTCAGCTAAAAAATAAATGTGAATAATCTGTTCACACCAGGACGGCTGACCGGCCTGTGATGCACAAATAAACACAACAAAGTAGGTTTTGAGTCCTGAGTTCAAGAAAGAAATGTGGAAACAGGCTCAGTTACTCCCCCCAAAAAATAAAGATCAGACAATGAATGCTTGTATTAAGAAGAAGAAGAAGAAGAAGAAGAAGGCAGCTGGCTGACTTTCTCCACTCAACTGAAAAGGCTCCTCACTCACTCTCAGTCTTGCTGCTCCTGGTCCTCCTCGATGACCCCCTTCTCCTGTACGCGCAGCCCCGCTTCAAACGCCAGCGGAGGAGCGGCTGAGCCATCCCTGCGAGTCCGATGGCGTCCTGGAAGGAGGAACACAAACTTAGTGCTGGTCAGCAAAGTTACTCAAAGTTTTGTCTTTGGCGCGACTCGGCACCCTGAGCACCGTGTACAAAACAGTTTGTTTGCATCACTGATTTCTTTTAAAGGGATATGGACCCAGTTCTTGGTCGACCGCAGCGTCACGACAGGCGAACATGAGAACATCAAAAATACTTAACGCACGTCCCCGCGCGTTTGAATTCAGACAGGGGAAGACTCTGGCTGTCACATTTCTGTTTTGATGCATTTTGTTGCCAATTATGAGACGACTGGAAATATGTCACAGCAGACCATCCGGCAAACCAGAGTGGTTAAGTTTCATGGTGGGACCGAGAATGAGTTGCTGTTGTAGGTTAAAAAGGAGATAAATGGTTGGAGATTAAATTACATTTTCGAGAAAATACAGTCGACTCAAAATGTGAGCATATATGGACACGCGGCAATGCTGTTCTCCGCATTTCACCTTGGCCAGGACACGCTGACTTTAAGTTAGTCTCAGTCCAATTGCCCTTAGAGGCGTTATAATGACCTTCCATGCAGCTATACTGTGAGATATTTCCAGCAGATAATAGTGTTTTTCTAGTCTCCTCTAAACGCGCATTTTCAGATATTATTTGAACACGTGTTGATTCAGAGTTTTTTCACACGACGGGTCCCTGAATGCGTCCACGACAGGACGTCTTAGTCCTGTTTTTTGTAGAATTTTGTCTCATTTGCCTTCATATGAGCTGATTTTTTGTTTGTTATTGTTGAAGTCAAATTGTATTTAGCTGGTGGGGAGGCAAAAGTGAATGTGTCTTTGCAGCTATTATATGTTAAAGTGCATTAAAAACAGGAAAGGTGTAACATTGCTCATATTATTGGGAATTCCTCCCTGTCCTGCAAAGAAGCGAACAAGCAAGCAACCCCGGGGGTCCCCACAACCCACTTTGACAGGCCATGCTTCAGTTTTTCATGGGTTTGATGAACGCAATCAAAACGTGTTTTCTTTTGTAAACTAAAGTTGCAAAAAATGAAGTTGCGGGTTCATAAGCACAGATGAATTATTGGGACTATCTGCGAGCATGCACTGGATTTAAATTAGGCCTCTCCTCAGTCAGTGCAGGACTCTTCCCCTTTACTAAGGCGAGGATGGGCGTTTGTGAACTGCTCTAGAGTCTGCGTCACGTGGCCTGGTTTCTGCCTTCCTATTGGTCCAAGGCACGTGTCTGGGAGGACGGTGGGAAAACGTCACTCGGGGGCTCGTATTGAAAATAAGAACAAAACTCCAGAGTGAGAGTATTAGAGCATCAGTTTAGGAGCCTCTTTATTTACCCTTAGTTTAGTTTAGGCGTAGGCATCGCTGGGCACCCTGAAATCGGATAAGAGTGAATTGGATGGTGCGCAAATGGCACATGTTTTAGCTCTACGGTGTCAGTTGTAACCCTAGGTTGAGGGAATATATGTCCAAAAGTATGCTTTTCTCGGAGGACGCCGCAAGGCTTTGCATGGTGTCCAAGGCACTCAGTAGAATTTGAGTTTTGTTTTGTTTTGTTGTTTTTTTTTAATTTATTTTACGCGTGCATTTTTTCCCCCCTTTGCAATCTAATTTCCCCGAAGTCCTTGCAGATTTTATTGTAGCAGAGAGAGCGATAAAGGGGTTAAAGAGAGTAAAGCGGGTAAAGTGAATCAGTATGGAAGAAAATGATCACGGCAACAGAGACGTGGTGGAGCGGCAGGAGTCGGCGGATGAATCAAACAGAGCCATCCTTCCCCTTTTACAGGCGCCGGGGAACCTGCAGATCCCTCACCGGGTCACTAATTTCTTCATCGACAACATTCTGCGGCCGGATTTCGGAAGGAAAAAGGACGGGAGCGCAAACCGCGAAGAGAGTAGCTTGGCATCGCGGGAGAGCCACAACAGCCCCGCCGCCCCTCAGACCGAGCAGGAGGGGAGCACCGTGCCGGCGGAGGGGACCTCCACTCCGCACACGGTTACCGGGACCAAGAAGCCCGCTATAGACGCCGGAGAGCCCCTAAAACCCCGCGGGGAGAACGGAGACCAGTGCCTAAGCTCAGACTCAGATAGTTCCCAAGCCAGCTCAAACCAATCCCTGGCTCAGCCCATGTTGTGGCCAGCCTGGGTCTACTGCACCAGATACTCGGACAGGCCTTCTTCAGGTTGGTGGCACAGTGCATGCGTTTTACTCTAAACCGTATTCTCGGTAACCTGAAATACCCCGTAACACTGACCCCGGATGCCTTGACCGACTTCTCCCGAGTGGAGCAGAGCGAAGCGCGCTGTGCAGCACAAAAAACGAGAATTTAGCAAATATAAATCCTTTTTTTTTCTTTAAGAAATATTATTTAATGCAGTACGAAAATACGTGATAGAATACGCGCACAACATGTCGGCTGTAGGGGAAAATACCACACAAAAACGAAAAATAGAAATGGCTTCACGGGTGAGATCAGGCCTACTTTAAAATCCAAGCGACAAAGAAAAATATTTCTTTTAAAACCTTTCAACTTTAAATCTTTATATTTTAACTTCTCACCGATGCACGTGAAATCATTTGGGGGAGAAAAAAATATTTTTTTTAGCTATTACGCACAGATTTTGTCTTCACTAAATTGTTCCCATTCATGCAGCCCAGTTCCAAATTTGCTCTGGTTATGAATATGATAATACTGGGGTCCTACATACACTAAATATGAGCGCGATGACAGCTTGCACGTCTGCCAGAGCATCTGTAGGCCTGTAAAATAATATTTAATCTTGTTGTCATGCCAGTTTTTGTTCCTTCAATGCTTTAGTCGAGTAGTGTTGTGGATGGATTAAATATGCATGTTTTCACAATGGACGCTCCCATAGTCTACGTATACGCTGCCCAGTAGTGACTTTTTTGTCTTATTTCTAATCTTTATTTATAAGAAAACACAGGCTACAACTTCTCAGCCTGCACTAAAGTTAACATACATTATATTTTTCTTATTATCTGTCAAAAGTGGAGCACAACTTGCTCTCATGCATTATGTAACGCTGTATGGAGTGGCGTAGGCGACTACTACGAGTTGTAGAGCTGCACAGTTTTAATATACACACGAGCTGATTCATCAGAGTGAAGTTTCGGCCATGACTTAATGTCGTTTCAGTGATGTTTTGCGCCCTGTTTGGAGGAGGGAACCAGACAGTCCAGAGCTCCACCAAATAGGCCTCCATGCAGGCGGAGAATGAATGTGTATCCACTGTGAGCTGCTCAAATTCTATTCACGTTTGCGCATTGTGGAGCTTTTCATGTGGCCCATAAAAAACAAGACACCCCCCCCCCCCAAAAAAATAAATAAAATAAAATATATAAGTAGCTGCACTGAAATGAATCCTGCATTTCAGCTCACCTGCAAAACAGTGACTGAGATGTGTGTTTCCAGAAGTCTATTGTCCGATTGGTTGAAAATTCCTTGTTAGTACAGACGGTGTCAGTGTGTATGTGATGTGTGTGTGTGTGTGTGTGTGTGTGTGTACGTATGTTTGTGTCAGAGAGGAAGAGGAATAGAAACAGGGAGGGAGGGGAGCTTTTGCTTCTTGGGTGTTTTCTCCAGTGGACGTGTCAACATTTTACAATCAGACCTCTTCATTTTTTTTGCAAGTTTGCCTCAAATGCTTTAGTGAATCAACCAAACTTAATTATTTTGATTTTTTTTTAAATACAAAAAGGACACAGTAACTTAATGACAACAGATGTCTGAGCATCTATTTCTTTACTTATCTCTATATTTTAGAGATGAAAATGGGCTTTAAGAAAGCTACATTTTCTTAGAGACTTTACGCGCTTTTTTAAGATTAATTTGTAAGCTCGACCAAAGTAGTAGGATAGTAGTAGTAGTAGTAGTAGTAGTAGTGGTACTAATACGTACGGTTGAGGAGATCTAAAAACGAATATTATTATATTTCTAAAGTTGTTCCTGAAACCGTTTTCTGATTATCGCCATGTTCATGGACGTATTTGACGCTTACAAACCAACGTGTCTCTGTCAACCCCACCACCACCAACCCACCCACCCCTCCCATATCAACTGCATTACAGGGCCAAGATCTCGCAAACCAAAGAAGAAATCGACCAGCAAAGAGGACAAGAGACCACGGACGGCCTTCACAGCAGAACAGTTGCAAAGACTAAAATCGGAGTTTCAGACAAATCGCTATCTGACCGAGCAGAGGCGGCAGAACCTGGCGCAGGAGCTGGGCCTGAACGAGTCCCAGATCAAGATCTGGTTTCAGAACAAGAGGGCCAAAATTAAGAAGGCCAGCGGCTCTAAAAACAGTCTGGCCTTGCACCTGATGGCACAGGGACTGTACAATCACGCCACCGTCACGTCGAAAGACGAAAAATCAGACAGCGATTGATTTCCAGAGAAGCAGCCTCCTGACGAAAAATAATCTATAGTAATCCTATGATAGATCACTGCAAAACTCCACCTACATGAATATTTAATGATACCACAGCAGATGAAAAATACCACAAAGTTCTTTTGCTATCATTAAGCCCAGTAGAGATACACAATGGGTCCAGGACACCACAGGAAATTAAACAATAAAATCTGACAAGAGAACAAAAAGGTCAGCGGACTGTTCAGAGTCCTCACAGGAAAATTTAACGACACCACGAGTCTCTATAGGTTCCTATAGGAATATTATAGTGATTTTTCGTTGTGTGGGAGGTTTTGTCAAGCCTACAATGCAATAATTTCATCGAATAAAGGGCCAGTGTGTAGAGTATACCAGCATAAATTGTTTAAAAAAAATAGAGAGAGATATTTCTGCAATATCACGTCTATAAAGATGTTGTATAAAGGTTATGTTTTCACTGTTTGTCGTCCCGCCCCCCCCCGCCCCCCCAGGAGGTACAAATGCTTACATCCTTCATTTTTATAGGCCTACTACTATCCATGATTGTCATCATTTTACATTTGAACTAACTGGAACTTGACGTTTCCATCTGTCAGTGAAGTGAACAAACTTAAGTCCAAAGAATATTTTTCTGCTGCATCCAGGCTACTGTGAATTTAAATAAATGCTAACACGATTTTATTTCCACGCTTTGTTGGTTTTCTTGGTTGTGTTTGATGTAAAAAAAAAAAATGGACAGAGGAAGGCGGGTGTTTTTTTTTTTGCTTTTTGTTTTTTTTTATTTTTTTGAGTGTCAGTTGCAGACCTAATTGGGCAAACTATGAATTTTGATACGTTTTGTAAAAAAATAAAAATCCACAGGAGCAGTTTATTATTGTAAGCGACTGAGAGAAGTAGTGTTTTTTTTTTCTAACACGCCACTTAACTGAAATGCTAAGTTAGGCCTTGCTTATATGTATGTGGTCGTCTCATAGCCTTTAAACGATTATTATGTGCGTATTCCCTTCGTTATACCAATGCATCAGTGCAGCTATTATAGTTTTTAAATAGCAATATGAATCATTTTTTGTAGCTAAATGAATTGAAGGCTATAATGCTGCCTATAAAGTCACAGAAACAACTCTGTAGCATAAAGACAATGATGACAACCATTTTGCGCACTCTTTGAGTACCTATGGACTATGAAAGCAGGTTATGGGATGTTCTTGTTAAATCTTTCTCTATATACAGTTTTATTACATATCCATATATCATAAAAAGAAGGCAAATCCGTCAGTGACTGTATTACAAATGTTGGAAATCTCTTATCGTTGTTGAAAGGACTTCATATGTGTATTTATATAGATTATATTGAGAAAAAAAATCTATCCAATGACCAGTGTTGCTTTAGAGTAGATATCTGAGGTGTTTACACTGCTTGTTTATCTTGCAATAACTTCTTTTTGTTTTCTTTTTTTGTGAATGAAAAATAGTTTATGGGGCCTTTGCATGAAAGCTGCAATTTGTTGTACTTGGGCAAATAACTGTGTTTATAAACTCTGGTCTTTATCGACGCAAGTATGATCGAGTTAAGTTTCAAGACTGTATCCATACCAAATTGTGGACTTTTTGCCTTTTAAAGTGTTTTTGTTGTGTATCTGCAAAAAGTGTGTGTGAATTAAAATCCACCAAACAGAAACACACTTTGCCTTAAAGTTCAAGTGTGAACTTTCTATGAAACAGAACTGTGCCGAATCAGAGAAGCAGTATTACTTCAAATGCAGACTATTCAAGTTTAATGCCTTTATGAAAAACTGCTGGTACGACATTATGAATTTACTCATCAGCGTATATCTATCTATATATGAACATGTTTAAATAAAATTGCAACACAGAGTTGTAGAATACGACGCTATTTTTTATTTTATGTTGGAAGTATTCTTTGGTATAAATGTACATAATTTGTATCATGTATTAATTGTGTAATTAACTTCCTCCTGCAAACTGCAAAAGAGTAAATAAACCTTGAAGATTATACACAAACAAGTTTCTTGCATCTTTAAACGAAGCAAAGAGTTCATATTCTGTGAAAAAAGCGGAAAAAAAATAACTTAAGTCTGGCTTAATCAGTAAAGGAAATCAATGCTGAGCTTCTGCAGGCATCAACATGTAGAAAAAACAAATGCATCACTAGCTGAAATTGTCAAGAAAACAGAAATATGTAGAACAATAGTTTTAAATAAATGTTGCCAATTTGTAAAATATTCACAAATATAATCACAAACATTATTAATTTGCATAGCATGACAATCCTTTCCATGCAAACGCCGCCCACTTGTTCTACGGGCAGTTCAGGATCACATTCACGGAGGATCAAATTCATGGGGTTTGAGATTAAAACATTTGCAAAAGCATCCAAACATTATGCAAGGGAAAGCCTTGAACAATTCCCGGGCATGTTTCCTCAACAATGCCTTATCTGCATTTCCATACTTGCACCGCTAGTCTTTGAACGCCATGTCTAACGGCCGGTGACTAGCATTAGAGCAGATAGGGCTGCTCCCAGCACTGTCTTCATGACGGTCAGTCTTCCTCGCTGCTTCTGAAAGGAGCCTGCGCTTCTATCACAAGGCAGGAATAGGAGTCGAAGAGGAAAAGGGAGGGGGGGAGCGAGAGAGGGAGAGAGAGAGAGGGAGAGAGAGCAATGAAGGTCAAAGCCTGTCATGGCTGCAGGTGGCTGGTTTCCCCCCCTCCCACCCCCTCAGTAACCCATTCTCCTCTTCACAGCTTTCTCACTCACTCTCTCTCCCCTCACACACTCTCAAAGACACACACACACACACACCTTACTATCACTTTTATTTTATTCTTGCCTGGCACGCACACATCCCCACACACTTCATTCATTTCTTGTTCCTCCTCACATGCACGCATACCCCTGTTGTTTTGGTCCTTCGTTCAGGGCATCAATAGGAACCTTCATCAAAATATTCACAGGCAAGGGAAGCTCCCTGAAGTTCAGATAGGGACACCAACGCATGAACAATAGCTGAAGCTGTAAGGCTGCATGGGCACATTCTCCTGGAACAAAAGGTTTTTATGTAGGAATAATTTGTCTCATCTCTGGAAGTGAGATTCAGGTGGTCAAGGGTTCAGGAGCGGTCTTTGTTTGGGTGTGCAACAGAAACGTCTTGCACTGCTGCGAAAACATAATATGTGACATAATATGTGACATAAATCATCGGTAATCTGGGTAGGCAAGACTGAGAAATAAACATCTATCCTGGAACAGGATGCAGAAATTGGAAGCTAAAAAACTGCCTTGAACAAAAGTTATTTTCTGGAGTACTGCTGACAAATTTCCGAAAGTTCTCAAGCTGCAAAAAAATGGAAGTGAGCACAAGATACATCAGTAAAGTATCAGTGTCTACCTCTAAACACAAAAGGGCCCCATCCTGCTATGACCTCTCCCTACCATCCTCCCCCTCCCCTACTGTGTCATTTACCCACAGTTTCTAAATGCTTCCTATAGCCTGAGTGGAATCTGCTCAGAGGTGCCCGGGCTTTGTGGCGGAAACATAATTAAAGTGGTGAAAGATGTAAAAGGTGAAGAATGGGGATGACATCAGGCCAATTTCACACTTGGCACTCGAATGGCTAGGTCCAAGCCAGGACTCTTGCCTCGCAACACAGATCAAAGCCCACTGTCACCGCACCAGTGCAGGAAAAAAAGAGGCAAAAGGACACCTAACTATGCTAATCCCCAGGACGAATATATTTTAATCTTGTTAGAATACAAGTTAATGCCGTGGCTCAGTGACTGAACTTTCTGGCAAGAATGAGAGGTGGACAGAATTACTTTTACCTTTTCTACATGAGGTGCCTCTGTCTGCCACGGGATAAACAGCCAGACTCTGAACAAACTTTCTTTTGGGCAAACTCAGCATATTATCAACTCAGCATACTGTACAGGCAGCAGATAGAGGACACAAGCCACTGAAAAGGCAAGCAACAGTTTTCATTAGGAACAACAGGGCAGAAAAAAAGCCCAGCCCCAGTGGCTGTGTCAGTGACCCCGTCTCAATCCCCACTAGGGCACCTAACATGCAAAGGAAATGAGTATTTTGTGGACTGGTTTGTCCTCTCTCACATTGAGCCCTCCTTTCTCAAAAGCACCTTGGTAACCCTTGATCTCTCATGTATGGAAGTCAGGGCGCTGGGGCCTGCAGAAGTTGACTAGGCAGACAATAGCAAGCGGATGCTTTCTGGAAAAGTCACACCCAGGCAACTCTCATTTCACACACCGTGTTTGAGCGACCCCTGGAAAAAAGATGCAAGACTTTTCAATAAAGATTCTTTTTGTTCACTTGACGAACCTCAAGAACAAAAACAAATCTCCATGAAGTTTTTTTTTTCCCATGTAGCCACCACATTTGTTTCCTGCTTTGCGGAATTAATTAAAAGGTGCAATCATCTTGCATTAAATTTCAACCTGATGGGAAATGTTAAGCAAAAAGTAAGAGTGTGTTCATAAAAAAAAGCATTTAGGATGATGATGCAGGTTGCATCAATTGTTTCAGTTCAGTCATTCTGCAGACTGCTTTTGATCACACTGACTGCGGCTTTGGTAAAATTATTTGCGGCTGCATTGAATTCAGAGACAACAGATGACAACATGCACTTTTGAAGCTCTAAACTTTCAGCATAACATACTGCTGTTATCTTTTTCACAAATGGAAGCAGAACAGTCAACATCAATTTAATCCCACGTGGCCATTTGATTTATTTTAAACTTTATGTTTATGCTCAACATGACAAAGGTTGCAACTAGCAATTATTTTCATTACTGTTTAGTTTGTTTTTGTTCACATTTTTCATCAGTCCAATTCATCGGACAGTCTACAAAATGACAGAAAATAAGGGGGAAAAAAAGCCTAACTCAATTTTCCAGAGTATGAGGTCATATCATTAAAGTGCTTGTTTTGTCCACACAACAGTCAAAAATCCACAAATATTTAAATTACCACAACATAAAACAGAGAACAGTGGCAAGTCTTCACGATTTAGAAGCTCGGGATGTTTACATTTTTGCATTTAACTTATCAATTATCAGCTGTAGGTTAATTTGAAACGCATGAAAACAACTGATAGCATATTGCGATTCAAAATTTCTTTACAAATTTCCTTAAGCAGTGGGGTTGAAAGAAAGTTTTCTTGAGCACTGATTAACTATACATTTTAATGAGCAATCGCCAGGCCAGATAACACTTTAAATTATCTGTAAAGTTAGATTATCTTCATGTGTTGCAATACCTACAGTCGTTGCTGATATGGTGTCATTTACAGTATATATATATATATATATATATATATATATATATATATATATATATATATATATATATATTTATATATATTCCTCAGATTACATTCCTTTGTTTCTAAATAGTGAACTCAGTACTGAAAAATGTGCAGATGCCTACTTTGCTGCTCCTTGAAACTCTGAAATGAGCTAAAACAGGTATGCAACATAACATAAAACGGTCAGAATAAACAATCTTAAAATACAAGTTCTGACTCCACAGAATGAAACAGACATAATTTTTCTCTGTGACATCTTTTATCAAAGTCTTACCCTGTGCGTAATACTGTATCTGTAATGCACTGAAGTAAACAATGTTGAATATCAACCAAAATCAGTACCAGGTTCATGTGTGAGACAGGTTCTTAACAAGATCACAGAACCGAGAGTAAAACATTCAGCACTCTAGTGGAAATGCAAATACATGCAAGGGGTCCAAAGGAATCAGCTGAATGTGATATGCTGCATTATAATTTCATAATTTATAAGTCAAGGGAGTTTATGCAATGAAAGCCAAATCGTTTGAACAGAAAAAGTGAAGGTGGTTCTATTTCATAGTGTTTCTTAGTATCTCTTACATTCTTCTTCTACATAATTAAGATGTACAGACGTACAGTCATGCCATTTCTGGCCTTTGTTACTGAGTTTGTGTTGCTTGCTGACACAGCTAGACAGGGTCAAGGATACATCTGACTCACCTCAGGCCCCCTGCTCTCCCCGGGGACTGGCCTGTCACTCACTTTGTGGTTACGCATCATAGCTGACAGAGGCACAAAGTGAGAGCTCGACGCTGCATCAACAGCAGCAACATCATCACCAAAACCCATCCTAAGAATGACATCTTCCTCCTAGTCCACCACCAGCTCTCTACACTGTGGAGGGAAGGTAAAAAAAATAAATAAATAACACATACTCACACCAAGAGCCAATAATAAAATGTCATTCAGTGCAAGTATGAAGACTTAAAAATAGAAGATTTGGACATTCACCTTAAAATTCTCCACACTGCAGTCTGGATGTGGAAAACCTTGCAATAGAGTTGTTATGAAGTGGGAAGCCAGACCTGCAAAGGTTTACAATGATTAGGAATAATACTTCATTTTCAGAGGGTTTACTGGGATTGGATACACACAAATATGCCCTGTGAACCATTCTAAATGGGTCTCTAGCCCATTGATTGGGCTGGTGTAGCGTACAGACTTTAATTGGTATTAGTTGGATGACATAATAAGTACATACACAGAGCTGTTTGACTACGAGCAAAGGCTTTCAATGATCACTGATCGCAGCACTTTGTTCTTTCTGTGTTAAAAATGAATACAGTCACTGAACTACTGTGCCGAACTACTTCTGAATACAAATGATGCTGTGGCCAATGCTGACGCGCCAAACTAAGACTTAATACAACTGAGAAGCATATGCTGTTCAGTACAGTATATGAATAATATAGTTTGTTTGTACATTTTACATGCTACAGAGCAGGAAATGTGGTGATACTCAGCTAGTGCCCGTTTCCTCTGTGCCAGGCAGAAACCGATAACTCGGAGAATAAAGCAGCATGCCGCTAAAGACCTGTGCGAAGAGTTAAAAAAAATCTTAAGTTATATTGTTGTAATGGTCACACTGATTTTCTGATTTTTTTAAATCAAAATTTAGCATAAATGTTTTCCTTTCAGCTCAGTTTGTATGAAGAAAGTAGTGCAACCAGGGTTTCGCTGACTATGTTGGGATGAATTTTCTGAAATTCAATCATTTAAAAAGAATATACGGCAACATTTAGATCTAAATCTGGACAAACTGTGGCTGAGGAGGCTGAGGACTGTTGTGAACTACTGATTTTGGATAAAGCGGTGACAAAAGACATTAACTCTTTCCTGATTTCACCACCATCCACCTGTCTAGACTTCTTTAGAGCCTACATTATACTCAGACGGCTGAATACACGAAAAATAATCATCTCAGTCTGAGATCCCGTACAAGGCGAGCTATGACTCAGTCAACCGTGCCTTAGCTCACAGTAGTGGGCGTCTCTCTCTTTCTCCCTCTCACTCATTTTGCGGCATGCTGCCATTTTAACTGTTCCTGAGTGGCAGGCGAGATGGGCGGGGTTGGCAGTGGCGGCCATGATAGTGGAATCTCTACACCCAGTCCTGAGGAACAGCCTCATCTTCAAAGCCAAATCGCACATTGGGCTATGTTGTGGTTCAGGCCATAACCATGAACTTTAAGAATAGGAAGAAGTATGATGAGTGTACCAACATCTCACTGCATAAAACAAACAAACAAACATAGTAATTACATTGTTCTATTTGAAACGACTGGAGAAAAATGCATACTAATTTGCAAAAAAATTCTACTCACCTGTTTTTATGGCATTAGCACATGTTTAACTGAAAATATTCAATACACATTATATCATAAATCAATACTATATGTCAGTGTTAGTGCTACATTTACAATTAAATCATCAATCAAATACATTTAAATCATCTATGTCTAAACTCCTAACTACAAGTACATATTAAGAGAAGATGTGCTCGCTGAGGAGAGCTGCAATTTTACTTTCATCTACTGAAATATAAATCACAAGAAAAGCTGAATAAAGTAATATATAAAATCACTGTCTGCCCCCAAAGAGGAAAAATGTCTATGGCTCAACAAGACATCTTAAAAACAACTCAAAAGTATTAGTATTACTCAACAGTGTTACAAAACACTGAGCCAATGGAAGAATATTTGTCTTCGATTTATCTACAAACTGCCTGTTGAATATCATATTTAACAAGATAAAACATATTTAAAGACTACTTACTGTGCATGTGAAATAAAAAGGTCCAAAATTGTCAACATCAAACTCAAAAAAACAATCAGGAGGCAGCACGACTGCCCTGGTGGTAGAGAATATCAAAAATTAAAAATAAATAAACAAATAAAAATCAGCCCTCCTTCCAAGAGTGACATCATGGAATCAGATAAACTAAAGCGAACAAACATAAATCCACAGGAAAGTAACTTTGTCACTTCAGAATTGAAAGGTAGCAGTCAGAAATATTGTTCTCTATTGTGTACACTTATCCTGACGTCCTATCACCGAACTGAAATTATTAAAATAAAAAAGGGAAGTTTTGCTAACAAATTCATGCCTGTGGTCCCTCAAAGAAGACTGTGTATTATGTGGGTCACATCCATATCCCCGCCTCATTTCCCCACCCCCAACTCTGAAAATTAAAAAGAAAAAAAAAATGTCTTCCTTGGATGACCAGAGTGGCTCCTAACCAACTACATTTGAGGTCAAAGTTCATTATGTCCCCTTGGCAACACCAGGGCAACAAGCAACGGTGTCTAGACAGGTCATGGTATCCCCCACATGCCCAAACCAACCCACCACCCCCTGGCTCTTTCCGGAAGGAGGTGTCAGCAGCAGCCAAGTGCAGGGTAAACAGGGCAGGGGTGGGGGTGGCCTTTGGCCCTCATGAGGTCGGATCAGCACCTCCACCCTCCGCTGATCAAAGATGAGGATCCTCCATGCCAGGGCCTTGGTCAAAGGGGGCAGGGTCGTGAGATGAACTCTGCGTTTCTGTAATCTAGACGTGTCCAGACCCGATTGTCTTCTTTCACAGCCCAAAATGGACCCTTCCGGTGCCGCTGATTACATTAGGGAGGACAGCCTCTTTTCACAGGGGCGCCCGGACAAAAGAGGCGCTTCCGTGCCCCTCGCCATCTGGTCCCAAAATAACAGAAAAGGTCCCAGGGAAGAAAAAAAAAAAAGAGCCCAGCCAGCACACAGCCTTAAATGAAAAGAACGCTGTTTGAATAGATGGGATGGCTGGACAGATAAGCAAACATACAGTAAAGCCTCACACATTTACGCAGAGATTGGAAGCCAATCTAAATCAGCAAATAAAGCAGTGTACACTGGCTCTGATGAGCAGGTCTGCAAATCATTGTCGGATTTAAGTAGAAACGTAATTCTGCTGTGCACCAAATAGAGAACTGTGCTACACATACATCATGATTATTGTAAACTATCAATGCCACAGGCTCTTCCTCAGTTTAAACTAATCTATGTTGCACCACAGTGGACCACAGTGATAGATTTGCAATGGAAACAAGGAGACAAAAAAAAAGAAAACACTAAAATATGTAATAGTTGTAATGCAATGTAATGTAATAGTGTTTAGTATTTACAGTTGATAAAGGGAGGAAATAATTTAAGATGTTATGCATAAGTGCAACTTTGAATCTCAATAACCAGCATTGTTGGCAATAAGCAGCATTTGAAAACTTAAGGGTCCGCATGCCGTAAGTCTGTCATATCCCCATTGTGATTCAGTCTACTTCAGTCCAAGCTGTGTGTCAGTGTTTTGGCACATGGCGTCATGACTTTTCATCGTTCCTTTCACATATCAAACAATTTAGCATTTTTTTTTAACCGATGCAGCTGCTGTTTGGCCACAGATTATCTGGCTTAATTGCAGCTCATGTTGCCTTGAAAACCCCCATAAATCCAAGTGCTGATTACAAGGGCTCTACTATGGCTGAAAAATACCGCTATCTAGTATTTCACATGATATTATGAGCATTTTGTAACATCGCTTCCAATTGAGTTGTGTTAATTCAGAGTCCAGATTCTTTTTAATGAAGTGTTAAGAGCCGTTTTGTGTTACTCTTAAAGTTATCACTCACAAGGGCATCTTTGCTGTCAGAGCTGTGATATTTTGACATAACCAGCTGGGTTTTTGAAAATCATGAGATGAAGTAGCAAAGCTATCAAGCTAATTTCAAATAAACGCCTTGAAAGTGTTCATCACAGGAAATGACCAGTACTGAATCTTGATTTCTTTCTTTTCTAGAGTATGATCAATTTTAAGTTCGTCATGGTTTTGCTCAGGTTTTAATAACGTGGCCTGTTCACTTCAGTAGAAGCGTTTGAAATGTTTACATGTTCAACACACACCACTTCAGGTAAGCTACAAGGTGTCAACATCGTCACAAAATGTAGAACTTTGGGTTGCAGGAGCTCTGTTTTGCTAATGCTGATTATATGCTCTGCTATGCATGGCTTGTTTTTCTCTCAAAGTCCACAAGGAAATTTGGTAAATAAACAACCTCATTAGTGGCAAAGGTGATGCTGCCCTTGATCTTGAATGGTTTTATCAGGAGAAAGGTGAATGTGCAGCATTGAGAAGTTAAGTTGGATTGAGTAGCCTGCCCTTATGGGACTGCCAGCTTTGCTATGCAAACCGATTTCATAACAAAGCTAAAAATCTAAATTCAGATCCTGACTAGGTCAAGCCAAGCAACAATGAAAGAAGTGATGCGTGCAAACACCAAAGGTAAGATATATTTGTGCACACATTATATAATTCTAACAGCTACAAATCCCAGGGATAACAGGCTTCAAGCTTAAATTCAATATTACAGGATTCTCAAAATCTTGTGTCACTCCGTTCACCAATCATGACAGGGAAGCCTGGACTCTGAACCAATTGACTGTCAGCTCTTTAAACTCTGTCTACACCTGCAAACAGCAGGATTAAAGTTAATTCAACAGCACAGAATTCACTTTAAAATATCGGTAAATGTATGTTTTCAAGGTTTTCAGAAGGACCTGCCATCCTATCTTTGAATGTATATATGGGGGATTTATAAAAATCCAAATGAAAAGTATGGCCAGAACAAATTGATGTTTTTATGACCCATGAGATAAATGAGTCATTGGTGATAGAGCAAGGGCATACAGAAAACTCAAAAAGATGAGTTTCGATCGTGTCAGCTTTAAACTCCAGAGAAATTATGTAAAACTGATTTTAAGTACTGCAATTACACATAATTTTAAGATATTTTTAAATTTCGTGTTTTGTTTTGGGTTAATTTTTTTTACGTAGGTTACTATATAAAACAACAATTTGGTGATCTGTTTACCTTTTCATTCTCTCCAGGTCCTAATTTTCCACCTTTTCCATACCTGCGTTTCAAGCTTCATTCTTTATTATAAATTAGGACCAAAGCCTTCAGCTGTTTGTTTTTAACCCATAATTTTTATAAGTTAACATAAAAGTAAAATGCATGAAAAAAATCAAAAGAGCTGCAGGTACACAGGAAAGAATGCAAGTTTAAGTAGCCGAAAATGGTCAAATGGCACAGATAAATCAGCCGATTCCTAAAAAAAGAAATGGATGACAGTCTACTGGTATGACTTTGACAGCTATAACCTGGGAAATTACTGTAGACTTCAGTGTCTTAAAAGACCTACTTCAAATATGACAACAAGCTCTTCTCATCCCTGCTGTGATGCAGCAACATCCTGCCAGGATTTTACATCTAATTTTTTTCATCTGTGTCATTTCTAGGAGAAGCGGTTAATATAAAAACAATATGGAGAGAATAACTGCGGCAGGTGAGGTCCTGTAATCTGTCTGCTGTTCTTGTGATAAAGCTCAAGAGGAAAATAAGACGGTCTCTTTCAATACCAAACAAAAGTACAAGTTCCAACCTCAGTGAGGATGATAAAGACTTACTGAAGTGACTTGTATGTTGCCAACCATAACGGCTGTCCTTTCTAATGATACTGCACAGTTTGCATCTGCTTTTGTTCCATTCAGCACTGAACATCAACCCTCTAAAAAAAAAAAGAAAAATAACAACAAAAAAAGAACACACTCACAAACTGATGTGGCTGATGTTGCTTTGCTTTGTTCTCCGTTTGCTGAAGAAGAACTTTCTTTTTGGCTTTGCAATTACTGATATATACATATAAAAAAAACTGTCAGAAAAAGGCCTGTAGACCAGAGGAGAGTACAAATTCAAGTCAGGTTAAGGCTCTGGTAAATTGTGCCAATGTAAAATATTCCTATAAGTTCACAACATGTAACATTTCTGTATTAAAATGTCTAAACATGACTATTTTTATGTCATATATTTTGCGGAGTGCTAAGTGTTCAAACCCAGGGAAATACATCATTTTATTAAAGGTATCAGTATGTTTCATTTGGTTGTACGTCAAGGGCAACACATCCCCTTAACTAAGGGTCCTACGATCAGAAGAATTTTTTGGAACATTGTTGTTTTGGGGAACATCAATCACCAATTGTTAAAAGCAGTGTTGGCCAACGAAGATTGCTGATCACTGATCAAAATGTTGTTTCTTTACTTTATCATCATCTATAGTTGTTAGTTATTAGTGGTATAATAAAAACAAGAAGATGCAGGTTTAAACTAAAATGCACTAAAATTGTATCTGGTTACTTTCATGTCTGTAACTCCAAACTTAAGTACTTCAACCTGCACATTGGCCTCAGCTGAAATACTTGAGTACATTTTTTTAATGTAAACTTGTGTTCTCACATTAAACTGTGGTTCACTCTTTAACATTTTCCTTTGAACACAAGCTCTCAGTCCTGCTCTGTGTTTAGCTCCACTATAAGCTTTAAGCTGCCCTAACTAAACATTGTAGGACTCTGCTGCTAAGAGCTAACAGGCTAACAGCTAACCAGAGCAGGTTAGCTGTTAGCTGTTACAGTATGACCTCTTGGTTAAACAGGGCAACATATTTGCGAGATCCTGCCAGCTAATCTGTTTGTGAATCTCCATGTTTTTGTGGGCCTTACCAATGTTGTCAGCACTCGGTTCACTTTGATATTCGCTTGTGTTGGCAAACTAACTAGCTAGCCATACTATTATTTATTGTTTATATTTCTCAGTTGTGCTGGAGCGCAATTTTTCCATTGATGTTTGCAGCACGTTCTGTTTAACAGTGAAAGCATTGATTTCCATAATCCCCCGTGACTTCCCGACATCATCATCAAACTCTTTTGTTATTGTTTTTATGGAGAGACCCCTAGTGGCAGAAAATACATGCTGTGTGTTTACAAGTGTGGGAACCAGATACACAGTAGTTATCAGCCAATTGTTATTTACACAGCAGAATGTTATAACAATTTTAGAAATTCATTTGATTTATTTGAACTTGCCATACCAGTGCAACGCACCAGTTACAGTGCTATGCACTGGTATAGCTGATCTTCCACAGGAGTCTTACAAACAGAAAACTGTTTCATATTCATGCACTACTTTGCCACTTCTTCAAACAGGATGTGTGGAGAAAAAAATAATGTAGAGGAACAAGATTCACAGCCAGAACTTAAGCAAATCCCTCATACAGTGCTGCATACGATCACACACCATGTTCTCGCCCTGCTAAATGTCTGCTTCCAAAACACTTCAGAAAAATATCTGAGACAAAACACAAGAAAACCACAACTTTTCCACAGGTCAAGCCACAACATCTGACAAATACTGTCCAGTGACATGCAGTACTTCCAGAACTTTCCATCTAACATTCTGACTTCCTCAACTTTCCGACTGTCACAGTGAAGACAGCAGCGCTGAAGCAACACCCTATTACTATCACAAAATCCTTTTTCCACAAAACTCTCAACCCTATGTGTCATCTATTTCTAATTCTAAAATCTAAATAACAACAGCATAATCGAGTTTAGCCCACTACTGATTCACTGCACATGTGTCTGCTGGGGCTGCATTGCTGGCAGACACCAGTTCGGTTTCACAACTGTGAGATAAGTGAAGTGAGTGTGACACACTTTACAGAGGGCAGGTGGTGCCAGTCAAGTGAAGTACACAAGCGTCGTCCCAAACTGTATTTTCTTAGCTCTATAATTAGTTATTTTTCTATGGCAATCTCTAAATTATGTCATCAGGCCTTACAGAGAACTCATTATTCACTGCAACAAACAAGCTGGAAATAACATTCAATTCTATGGAGACCTGAGAACTGTGTTCCAGGGAGGAACTCGAGTCGCTGTGTGAAACCAACAAGAACCAACACGACACCTGGCATTTTCCAGCTAAAGTGGGCTGTTGCACTCTGCTGAGCACAATGGCAAGACGTGCTTTGTAATTGTGCAGGTTTGAGTACTGAGGGAAAAAAAGCACACATATGGCTGTCCACATAAAGGCTAAAAATCTGCTGCTTTTTTTTTTTTTTAAATAAACATGCATTTATGAGTTAGACATGATCAATGTTTGGACATCTCCAAGTGTGGCATGGCTTAGCATGACTTCAAGGGTGTATCCAAGATGTAAATCAAGCCCATTTGCAGCAGGTAGCTCGTCAGGGTTTGCCTACAGTAACTATTAATTTTAAAAGACAATGCCCCATAGCAGTCAGTGACCTGAAAATATTTCTAAATGTCAGAGAAAATCAAATCACAACTGAGTAAAAAGGGAAGACTATCAAATGCAAAGAGAGGCATCAAACGTGTCATAAAACGACAACTCTTTCTTGAAAGACTTCAACGTATCCACACAATGAAAAAGGTATTAAAATAAAGGTAACTTTGGGTCAATATGCTCGGGCCACAATGGAAAAAAGTTTTGGAAGAATTATAATTTCACTTATAATTTCATTTTCTCTCATAGCATGCCTATGAGCAATCATTACTTTTTTCTCCCTTCCCTTACTAATACTGTATTTTAGCAATAAACAAAATTACAACTTGCCATGTTGTAATCTTGGAAATAATCAGCAACAATAATCAGTCGATCGGATCTGTCGATTATTAACATGTTACGATCAAACAAACTGGTTATAGGATCAGACAAAAAAAAAATCTCATTGTGTTCATCCAAATATCTGAATTAGTCCAATTTCTGATAGAACTTTCATATTGTTCGTATTTCTATATAACCAGCGTTTAAAGTTCATCTTACAAAGCATTTCTTAATAGAGATGAACCGATCGATCAACCAGGGACCGAAATCGGCTGGTTTTCAGCGTTCTCAGCCCAGACCGGACAAGCTGGTCAATGTTTTGAATCTCTGATTCCAAGCCGGTTCGTTTTACGCATGTGTCACACGTCATACACACAGCGATGAAGGCAATAACCTCACAGCCGCAGTGTGGAAGTTCTTCGCCGCAAGTGAACAAGTCAGAAAGCTTGAAATTAATAATGCATGTATGGCCAATGTAAACCGTGGCAGACTATCACAAAAACGAACGACAAACCTAATCAGACACTAAAAAACACCATCAGCCAGCTGAACATGACCAGTTTGAAGAAGCTAGCAAAGGAAAAGTGGCTAAAGCTAAAGCTAGCCAGAGTTCCATGCCAGACACACGCCAGCAGACTCTGCAATTATAAGGAAAATTATGAAATTCATGGGTCTGGATGATCAGCTGCTCTCCAGAATTGAGAAAAGAGGCTTCAGAGATCTGAAAAATTACCTCAACACTGGTGAATTTATAAGCATACTGTAAAATGATATAAGTAACTGACATTTGCTTTGTTATATAACAATAGATTTTATATAACATAACATGTTGCATCTGCTTTTGTTTGGTAAAGTAAAATACGTCAAGTAAATTTGGGTATAGAGCTCATTTTCACTTAATTGTTATTTGTAGCTCTTTCCAGTTGCAGTGCAATTTATTGAGAGGAAATTGTAAAGTTTAATAATTTCTTTTATTATGAAAGTAAAATTTTGCATGGAGGAAATGTTGATTTTTTGTATGTATATGTTGTCAATTATACTTCTATGAAAGAAAATCTGAATCAGCAAAAATCGGTATCGACAGGTCATATTTCCCAAAAAAAATAAATAAATAAATTCAGAATCGGCCAAGAAAATTGCAACTGGTGCACCTCTATTTCTAAATATCCCGAATTATGATTTGTTTATCTTTTTCATTATACAGTCAATCACTAAATGCTCAGACTGAATTCATTTTCAACCATTTCATGATGATATAATTTATTAAAATGAATATAGAATAGTTTCTTTTGACACAGTCAAGTGGCAAATTGCAGCAACTGCCGGCAACAGTGTAAATTTAAAACAAAGTCACAGATGTGTTCTCAGCGTTGATATTGCAACATGAAAGAGGTCAGAACAGTTCAGTAAAGTGGATGAAACTTGACTAATAACATATCAGCTATGAGAAGCATTGAAAAGGTTTTAATGGTGTCTTGTGATTATGTGTAAACACTTACAACTGATATAAATTGTTGACTCAGTTATGGGGTTGGCAGTATGAAGATCAGAGGATGCAAACAAAAATTTATAAAAGAAGTTACTACGGTAAAGCTCTTGGGAACTGGTACAACACCTGTACTCCGGAAATCATGCGGCGTCTGCACTTTCAGAAAAGTGACATGACTTTAAGTCAGTGCAAACATTTTAAAGAGGGTAATTAGGTAACAGTTAGAGGCAGTAATCACCTAATGATGGAGATAAAAAGACTCAAAGGAAAACAAACTGGAAATGGGCTGGTACCATTCACATCACAGTCGGATTCTAGAGGTCATGTGCTAAGTCCTGTTAAGAGCCTCAAAGGGCAAACACTGAGCTGTGAGCACTTTTGTGTGAGTGTTTAGAAACACAGGCAGATTTTAAGCACACAAACATGAAAAATATCAATTTCACATTTGGTTTAACGCTTTCACACTTTGTGTCACTGACACCCAAAGCGAAGGGCTGTGGAAGACAAAACACAGCTCCTGGATAAGGATCATGTTAATGCCTATCAATTAGGATCAAAAAGGGATTAACTGGCATGGTTGCAGCAGTAGGATGGGGGCCCAGGCAAAGTCAGTGAATACTAGGGGTCACACCCGCGACTTCATTAGGCCTGACCTTTCCACGCCATTGTGTGACAGGAAAGAGACCCTGCAGTCTGTGTTTCCCCTTTACCAATCTTAGGTGGCTTATGGAGAGTCAAATATGTGACATGCAGAAAAGCTTTTAGAGATCAGTGGAATATGAAATATTCACTTTCAAAGTCCGCAGAGACTTATTAGGTTACTGCAACTTGGTGCAGGTGGGTATTTACTCATCAACCCCCAACCCTCCTGCAAAGAAAATCATTTTTTTCCACCGTACAGAGGAGTGAGATTTACTAATTAGTCATGGTGCAGCCTCCCCTCGCTATGATGTACCACGTGTTTGACGAGCTCCAACTCTGCCTTGCTGTCTTAATTCACGAAAGGTCAAATGGCAAAGAGAAAGCAGGTATATTCCAGGTGTGTTAAAATAAGCCCCAATTAGGGAAAAATGCAAGCACACCCTCAAGTCACACATATTCTACTTGGAAGGAAACTTTCAGTAAAGCTCCTGAACAAGGAGAAATTTTAATGCTGTGGAATGTTTTTTCTTTTCTTGCTTTTCTGCATATTCATTACATGGGAGAGAAATGAGAACTACTGAGGGAAATACTGGGTTCTTAGCGTTTGCACAAGAACAACTGTAGATTGTACCTCAGTGACTGAGGTACAATCTACATTGCAGTTGCTGCAGTATTTTTTTTAACACCTGAGATTCAACTAGACGAATCATGTAAAAAACATGTCTAACATCATATTTTCTCTTATGTTGCGATTTTGTTCAAGTATCTTTAAGGTTGGAATGACCTAAATTTATAGCTGAGTGGAGAAGAAATAATCATAAACAAACATAAACTTTCATACTACTCAATCAGCGTGGTCAGAAGTTTGTACTCACTCTGGTAAGAGTTACTTTATCGATGAACTGTACATACATTCCATAAGAAAATTCGACAGTTCCCGAATTAATACGCATATGAAGTAAACAAATATCTGCTTGTCATTGTCAGAATGTTTTCATACACCTAAATATGAATGTAATATCCAGTATTTGTCAAGCTCTATGCAGTGACTCTAGGGTTACAAGGACCGTAAAGCACCATGTGCTTCATGGGCAACCTGTATAAAACCCCGTCTGGGAGCGAGATAGAGTTGGGTTAGATAACTGACGTTGACCCACTCTCACTAACAGCAAACTGTTTTTGGTAGCTGTTTGTACAAAAGAGTAAAAAACAAAACAAAACTATGAAGTAAAAAAACAACACTGAAATCAAAAACTGAGATGATTTCACTACAGACACTAACCCTGCTATTCTAATCTTCATTAGGTACAGTGCAGTGTGTTAAATGTTTAAATGTTACCATTTTGCTGAAAAGTTGGACCTGGACTTCTCCTTTTCATTTGCAAAGCCTCAATCCAGCTGTGCAGCAAAAGTTTAGGACTTAAGTAAAACACCAGAAGTTTATGTCAGGCCAAAAGTTTCCTTCCACAAAGTAAGTGCTTCTACAGGCTGCAGTTTAGCTTAAGCAGGCATGCAGCCTTGCACTGCAGTCAAACAGTGGTCACCCAGGCCTACAGCCTTCTTTGTATCGTTTATGAGGGTGTTATAGATGAGCACACTCCATTTAAAAGTCAGTGGTGGATTTGCAGTCAAATTAAAACAGAAAGTACTGCTGAAGCTGTCAGTGCTACGCAGCTGAGTGGGAACGGACATGCTGCACATGCACACGCTGGGTCAGTGGAAAGCAAATGCAGGCAAACATTCACACAGCACTGCAGTCATAGAAAGCAAGTTATTTACTTACCTTTCACAAAGCTACCCCCAAAATAAGTTGTCAACAACTGACATATACAGTATAGTCACTGTACAATATCAGGAAAGTAGCTTCCTATCGATGAGGATCTAATATTCATGTGACATTGACATGTGATGCACCTGAAATTCAAATTTCTGCTCAGTCAGTCAGTGGTGTGGTGTGTTGCGGTTGTGATTGTGTTAACAAATAAACAAGAGATATGCCATCTTCCGGCAATAGATCTTACTGTTGACCCAACATTAATTTCATACCTCAGAAAATGTGTATGATAAGAGAACAAGATAGTTTGCAAAATCAACCCGAAGTCACTGTTGTTGTTAAGGGAAACACTCAACTGTAAATGACCGGCAGATACACAAAACAACAAAAAACAATTCAGCACATTATTAAAAGTGTTTGCGATGAACTCAAGTATTGATATGAATGGCTTTTTGATACAAGGATTTCAATTTAACGTCTGACAACAGCAGAAATTGTTTAGTTTGAGCGTGCGTGATTACAACAGGAAAATGCTGCAATATGCTGAAGTCGACTTCACTCGTGTTGTACCATCAACAGATGCTCATCAAGTTGAGAGTGAAAAAAACAAAACAAAACAAAAAAAAAAAAACAACGCTTAGTAATTTCCAGCCTGCCTCCATTCCTTCATGAAACAACAACACTTACGTAAACCCAAAGTGCCTTTTCTTTCTAGTTTCATGGCAACAGTGCAGAGGCCCTGCTTAATTTGTTACTGACAGCCACTGTTGTGTTACGTGGCATCACACACGGTCAGGCTTTCGCACGAGGTCTTAACAGTGGACGAAAACAAAGTATTCAAGAGGGTAAAGGTCACCTAAACCTTTCAACAAGTCATGTTTGCAGGTCTACGTCACTATATACAGTACTTTTAAATAAATGTTGAAATGGGCGAACTTTAAAATTTAAAGTGCGTTTACATGTGATGCATCTTTATTTTAAGACATATAAAGACCATTTTTAAGAATTTTAATTTAATGTAACATAATTATTTACCATCGTTATATCGTGTATTTTGAAAAAAAAAAACCAAACGCTTCAGCTTGAATTAACAGCAAGCATAATATGAATAGATGGAAAAAAATTTTATTATGTCAATTAGATCTTAGAATTTTATATACATATATGTGTGTGTGTGTGTATATTTATGTATATATATGTACAGACACACACACACACGTGTATATGATTAGCTTTATGCAATGAAAATGGCATGGTTTAACAATATTTGCAAAATGAAATAAATTCAAAATAATTGCATAATATGGTCGCATAAATCAAATCAATCGCTAAAATGATCACCTTACATTTTAATGGTGTTAATTGCTCAGGTGAAACAGAGAAAAAAATGTTTGTATTAAATAATGTTTATAGCGCCCGACTCGCTTATTTTTTATTTAATGTGTATATATAGTAGAGTTTCTTTTATTAATACTGTACAACTCAATTTAACTACGTTCAGAACTAATAATACTTGTAATATTAACTTGGTGAAATTTTCGAATAACAAGATGAAAGCATACAAACGTATCAAAAAATTATCTTTTCATTGCTCCTGAAAATATTTTTAATTTAAGTTCCTGTACCTGTAGCTTGGATTTTTGCAATTAAAATACTAAATAATGCATAGCACAAAACATTTTCACAGCAAATAGCGTCACTTTACAGTCTTAATATCATGTTACCGTAGTATATTATCATATTGTGCATTTGGAATCTAATTACTTCTAAAGTGTTTTACTGAAATCTTTATTGGTGTCTTTTAGTAAATCCTAATAAATATTCCATCAGAATATGTGGAAAATTAAAAAGGTTTACAAAGCATCAAAAATAAATATGAAAATTTCATGATAAAATTAAATTGCTCGTCCAAATAAAAATAAATCGCGCTGCACGTCACAAAAACTAAAGACAAAAATCACAAACCACAATTCAATATAGGTATTTTTCACATGTACCCATTTGTACAGTATTATTTTCAGACCTGTTCCACTGAACAGTTTGTTTACTCCACAAAAGTCATGCAGTTTTCCAACAGGATTTACGCTGCGAGGTCAGATTTCATTTTCTACAAGCCACATTGGAGTTTCTATTTCGCCACTGCCTAAACCTAAAATGGACGCTGCTTGCCTTGAGTTATCGATGGCTAGGACAAGCTAAGGGTCACAGCTGTGCAGTTGTGCTCTAAGGAGGGAAAAGGCAAATGGATCCATGTTTTGGCAGGCTGCCAGAAGACTCCTTAAAATACAGTGAAGGGCTTGATTTAAAATATGCCACACCAAAGTCAAAGGAAACTGCGTCATCACGCAGCAGAGGCTGGTGAGATAAACAACCCACACCGTTTACAACAGACAATGGCAGACGCTGCTCTTGTAAGGAACAATGCTTTGAAACATGCTCAGATTTTACTCTGTATGTGCACAGAAATAACCCAAGAAATCTTTTCATTATAGCTCAGGCAGCATTAGAGCCTAGATGAAAGCCTGTTTTCTCCAAACATCATCATGATGTTAGACCTCGTGACTGTACTGTGGGTGGAGACAACGAGCCAATGAAAAAACAGGATGGAGACTCAGAGCCCTTCTTGCATCAGCATTTTCCGGCTAAGCCTCAAGTGAAAGTTATAAGATCCATATCCATGATTATCTTATGAAGAGATCACAAATCTGTGTTAATAAAAAACTATTGCTGCTGACGAATGAATGACAGCACCAAATTTGATTAGCCATTTCTCAGCATCGTATTTTGTAGAATTGGCATTGCAAGCCAGAGCTCAGCCTCTGTAAACACTGTGCAGCGGACTGATATTTCCCTGAGGCAATCACATTCACTCACTACTGCACCTTAAAGCATTCCTAGAATTGCTTCTCTCAACTTTTAACGTGCCCAAATGTGCTTTAATGAACAGGTCAACACAGATCTTACCACTTGGGCGGACACACTCCGACATCGAAGACATATAGGTATGACAGGCTGGAGGAAAACACAGCTCTCCTGTGAGAAACGAAATGAGAAACCATCATCAAACAACTGTGCAGCGTGGTAATAATGAAGATGCACATGATGTTGTCACAGACAGGGGGAGAAAGACAGAAAGGAAACTAAAGGACAGGCACTAAATCGAGCTTTTTCATTCTTGTTTTACTTTGAATATTGGACATTTGATTTGCAGCACATTCAAACAAAAATTTCTCAAAATGAAAAATGTTCTGAAAGCAAGTATTTTTATAACAATTGTTCTAAGAAATGCATGAGCTGTAATTTTTGTTGCAATATCTACTATAAAATAGATTATATCAAATTCAAGCCACATAAATCAGGAATATGAACTGTTTTAAGGTAGTGGTAAGTGATGCCTCAATTTATAATCTGCATTCAGGAAGCACACAAATCCTCATCCAGTCAGTACTGTGGTCGCTACTACAAGCTCCCCAAAAGCACATGACTGACAACTGTGACTTGGCTATACCTAATCACCATTTTATATTTTGAAAACAAACACACTATTGGAAGCCACACACTCGAAAAGGCATAATCTGATAATATACTGAATATTCAGCAGAGCAGCCAAAAAATGCACATTTAGAACTACAAAAAGAAGTTGAAACAAGTTACCACAAAACAGTAATCATGATCCTGAAGCTCTGCTTTTTCATTTTTTTCTTCTTACCTTCCCAATTGCAATTCCAATCATTTCTGTTAAGACACTGGATCGGGTTTGGGACAGGCCTGCAAAGATACTGCACGTTTTAAGTGTGTCTGTATGCTCCAGCAAAAACATAATTAACATGAACTCAAAAACCATTAAGTAGTATGACAACCTGAGACTAAAGGAGCTGTCTGGGAGCAGACGAGTATGCACTAAGTAGGTGATAATGAAGAGATCTGTCCAGGCTGGTCGCTGATACGGCAAACAGATAAACATCACAGACTCACTGAGTGAAAGTAACTTGTAATGTCAGATTGAGGCTAGCAGCAATTTTAGAAGCCAGACTTAACATTGCCTTCACCCCCCTCCTCACTAAAAGAGCGTATCGTGAAAACAGCTGCTTTTACTTTTTTAAAAACACTTCTCAATGCTTACTGCAATATATGACTGCAATATATGACAGATTTTAAAAAATCTTTCCTTCACCAAAATCACTAACTTGCACATTGTGACTTATAAAACTGAACTTTTTCTGAAAATAAGAGGCTTATCTGCTATCATGTTATCATTTCACCACTACTTTTGACAACAGAAATGATGATATTATGTTAAGTTTTACTGGCTATTATTACAGCACTTAACTGAGTCTAAAACAGCAAAGACTAAGCATATTTAACAGACGCAGTGGACTTTTCACGCGAAAAGGTGGTTTTCAATAAAAAGATGTATACAGCAAATATAAAAACACAAATATTTCAAAACCAGAAGCCATCTGTGATGATTATATAACATGCAGAAAGATTGTGGGTGCTACACAGCAAATTTTGGGACTCTCAAGAAAGCCTTTAGCACCACTTGGCAGTGGTGAATCAGACAAAGTAGCTACCAAGCGTCCCAGTAACAGACAGGCACACAACAGTTAAGTAAAGAAATAAAGTTCCACGATCACACTGTACTACGGACGGTGACTAGTGAATAAATAATGGTCCAATCGAAGAAAAAAGAACAAACTTAGGTTTGAAAGCCTGTTAAAGAGTAAGTTTAACTGTCCCTTCTGTGTGAAATATATGGTTGAACAGCTGTAGTCTGTACAACGCATCACCATCCTTCCCATGTTTTTCACATCAATGCGTCATGGGTAACAACAACGCTATAGCAGCCATCTTGCCCAACACAGACAGACGCTGGGAGGAGGGAGGAAGGTTTCCCCAAAGTCATATGACTGAACTGTCTGCAAACAACTGCAGTGACAGAGCAAAAGCGTCTAGTCTGAGGCAGCAACACGTCAGGTGCACACAGACTGACAGAACAAAACTTACTTAGATTTTCACTTGGATTTAGTTAAAGCCATCCTTTTAATTTCCGAACGACATGCAAACTCTCACCAGTTTTGGTTTTGATATGCCAGCCGCAACCACTGAGGATATGTAAAACAATGCACAAAACATCACGAAGATTCAAATAACAGTGTTGATGGAGCCAGATTTTATATTACATTTACATACTTGTGTGACAGCTATAGCTTTTAAAAACAGTGTGAAAGAAAGCGGAAACATTTACTTTATGTAACGTTGCATGGAAAAATGTTTGATTTTACATTAAAGCCACTTGTGAGAACTTTAAGCAAACGTTTAGAAAGCAAGTGACTAAAAATATTTTCAAAATTGTTGCTGGGTTGACAAAATCCAATAAACGCAATGACCCGATAACCTGTTCAAACGCTCAGTGTGTACAGAAACCAACCTCTCTGAGCTGGTGCAGGCTGCCTTCTGGAGGTTGCACTTCCCTTGAACTCCAGGGCTGCCAGCTAATCCCCTGCAGAGAGCGTAAACAAGAACAGGAAAAGAAAAGAAACATTTCACTCAGTATTCATATTACCTCACCTCAGGGTCACACAGATTAGTTTAGATTAGTGCAATTAGCACATGTGTCTAAAATAGGGAATTGTTTGCCTCTTTGTGATTAGAAACTCTTAAGGTGGTGTAGCTGAAGGGGTTAAAAAAAAAGAAAACTGGTGAGTCCAAAGAAGACAGGTTGTCCCCTCAGGTGTCTGCTGAGTAACAGGTAGCTAAAGCGCGCGTGGGGTTAATCAAACGCCTCACGTCAGCAAAGGTGCGTCGCCTGCGCATCCTCCTGAAGTCGCGTGAATGAGGTCAAGCCTCCAAAACAATATAGCTACTGTGTTGAATTCCTAAGAAATACGAAAACAAACACCATACGACTTGTTTTAACAGTTAAAATTAATCGGACCACTTACAGTTTGATACGACATAACAGGATATTTGAATTATAAGCTACGATTTTTTTTAAGAAAAACAAAAAGCACAGCTAACATTCCCAAATAAACATTTTTTAGCTAACGTGTAATGCTGCAGTATCCACTGTATGTAGGGAACTTGGACTCTGGCGCCTGCCTTACCTGCCTGTGCATAAAGAGCTGTCTGCTGACAGACTGCAGAAGAAAAAACTTTCACAGCGTTTATCTAAAAAAATATTTTTAGCTGAGCGTGGCGACTCGGGGGCGTAGGCGTTAGAGGAGAAGAGCAAAAAATCCCATTTCCACCAGGCGGCTTCCTTGTGAAAGCACAAAGAGATGTAAAAACTCCATCTCAAATTTTATCAATTTCAGACAGACTCCAGACAGTCTCGAAGCGGTTACGTGCCTGCTTGCCTTGCGCGTGCACGACGAATGGCGCGGGAAGCGGCGATAACAGATCCAGAGTGACAGCGCGGGCGGCCAATGGCGGAGAAGAACAGGAATTAGTGTCCAATCACAGTGGCCGATAAGTATTAAACCCCCGCCCCTCCTCCTCCTCACCCGTCTGTTGACAGTGCACTGAATAATACAACAGTCTGAGTTTAGCAGTTCATTGCACTGAGATGTGGGTCACTGACTGCAGCCTATTCACAATCAAAGAAACATGGTGCTCTCCAGTACAGAGAAACATTATTACCTCAGACATGTACATAAAATATAGGCCTACTATTAATTAAACATCACATAGTCTAGGTGCAATTAACTAAATGAATCATAATCTGCCTTTTCCATGCGATTTTAAAAATACATTATGTTACGTGCCATATAAAAGAAAAGGAACATGATCTCACTTTGTAGAGTAACCAGACAGGGTTTACTGTGACTGGTGCCATTTGTTTTAAATCTGAAACAGATAATGCTACAGCAAGTAAACAAGATGTACAGCAGGGTATTGGATTGTTCTTGAATACTGATACAGAATAACTGGATTTTCTGCTAATAAGATGGTCAGAATGGATGCTCAAATACCTGACCAGGGTCCAGTGAAAGATATGGGATTCAAACCCCCAGTTTCCCTTGTGGGATTGAAACAGACATCCACAAATCTGTTGTCAAAGAAGTGTATAAAGCTAATAGTTCACAGGTAAAGCCAAATGATTACACATTCTTTTGAGTACGAGAAAGGCTCCTATTTGGACACCAAATCAGTCTCAGGAGGTGTCAGACAGAGTTCAGCTAAACACAATACATGTTGTTTGATAAATTAAATGATTGCATTTCTTTCATTTAAAAAATTGCAGGCCAACTCCCACTCCACAGCTCCAGTATCACTTTCTCAAAACAATTGCTGATCCTTGAATAACTGACAGCAAAAAACTTTTGTCTCACACAAAACAACTTCCAAGTTGGATTTAAATTTTGTCGAAGAATACATAAGGCGTACAGACAAGTTTGTTGTAAAGAACTTCTGTCCTTTGGATGGGAAATAACAAGTTTTGTCTCCTTCGGCTTTGCACCCTTTAATTTGCATTGTTATGGAAAACCGCTGGATTTGGATAGGGCACAGAATCATTGAGGTCACCATAATAGAGTGTGACAGCTCCTCTTTTCACATCTATTTGGAAGTAAAATCAAAATTCCTGGGAAAGTGGATCCAGGGAGCATAGAAATATCTCATACAGCTTTGGAAACAGCTGTTACGAGTGAATATTTAATAAGGTGTAGAATACATATTAATATGAACTGCACCTGCATTCATTTCAAGGGGAAAAACCTGAGCTTGTGTGTATACATACAAAATGAAAAATGTAAGTTGGGGAGGCTGAAACATCAGACTGTTAGAAAGTTTATAAAATATGCTATGGTCCTTTTTTTGGCCATGTTTTTTTTTTACTTATACTCTGTTTTAAATGTTGCCCTGATTACACTGAATGCAGCAGTAACTACTCATAACATACAACAAAGTGTCTGAGATGCTTCCAATGCTGTGGATTAATTGCATTTCATATTACTTTGAAAGAGAAAGGGAAAACATTTGCCAACTCAACAGCTTGCCCGTACAATCCCCACAGTCCATTAGAATTCACAGACTGTCTTTCACTAGGAAAGCCCCTTTACTCTTTCTCAAATTAAAAATCTCACGGCTGATCCCCTCCATCGCCCTGGCTTTCAGATATTGACCTTGTGGTGCTACAAAATAGCTTCTTCCTCACTGCGGGACCCCATAATGAGCCAATACAATGAGGCTTCAGTTCACTGCTCACCTCTCTTTGGTGTCTCTTGGGGTCTTTGTTGACGTTTGTCAGCCCAGGAGGAATTTGGGCGTTAGAATTCTGCTGTAGTGTAGCAGTAGACTCAGACAACAACTTTGACTCACAGACTTTAGGGGGAAAACTTGGTCGAGATATTAAAAAAAAAAGAAAAAAAAAGGCTTTGACCTTACAGGGAAGAAAAATCAAAGGAGTAACTTGAATAAAGATCAAGAAACATTTGGAATTTCAGCCAAATTGGAAACCAAGAATGGTCATGTTTTAAAGTTTAACCAATTTTCAGGTTCTGGTGCACATAAAGGTATGTGGTGCAATTAAACTTGCCTCCATGCATAAAGTGGCCTCGGTTCTGTTCATACAGATGTGTAAAACTCACACCGCACTGTGTGAACAACCTACAAGATGTCTCAGAGATTAACTAGACTAGAGCATTGACTAGAGCCAGTCAATGCAGCGTGATGATGATCCCAACCTGTACAGAACTACATGAAGTCCAACTATTCATTAGTTATAATGTGTCTATATGATGAAAATGTCAACTGCTAAGAAGTATGTCAGGTCATACTGTTATAATATTTGAGTTAAAAAAAATAAATAAAAAGATTAATGGCAACAGCACTGCACTTCCTATTCTGTTCCACAGAATGTCCATCCCAGTAAATATGCAAGAATATATTCGTTTTCATGCATTGTTTTCACCAGGAACAGATTACACACATTGGTGTGATTATTTGTGTATTATTAGTACAGAGAACAAAGCAATATTGGCTATTCAAAATGAATGTCATATTTATGATCTGATCTTTATCATTTTGTGTAAAGCCACTGACTGTACTTACTATAACAACAAGGGCCAACATAGGCTTGTTATGAAAAAACTCAGAAAGGTATAAATTCATAACCTACCTGTAGGTCTATTAGAATTTCTTATAAAGATATATATACTTATGCAGGAAGCCAAAAATAAATGTCAGATATTAAATGAAGTTAGCCTATTGAGGCACGTGTTTATGGAATCAATTGCGCACTTACCCATTCAACAGTACAACAAACGTATCTGTCACAGCAAACACTTGTGAAGGACTACATATAGTTGTGGAGGGCAGATACAAGCCTGGATCATAACGGTCAGCCTGTTTGTTTACCTGAACTGACAGCTGGCTTTAGTGCAGCAAGCCGACCGGGGGAGCTGGTGTTTCCCACCCACAATGCATCATCGCTGCCATGTTTGTACTCTGTTGGAAACCTTCGCCGCATAGAGGCTGTTTCCTCACCATTTTCGCGTTTTATACCGTGATAATGGTGGAATACTAAAGATTAAATGCACTCTTCAGATTTCTAGTCAAACTCCAAGTGGGACGTGTCTTTGGACCATGTCAGACAACGCTCAGGGTGAGTAAAATCAGCGGTTTTTGTCGACAATTGTACGTTAGCTAATGAGGCTAGCTACGGTTAACAAATACGGCCACAGTGATCGTAGGCCTCATAGTAAACCACAGGCTTTGGTTAGCCGAATTAGCCTTTACCGAGAACAAATAGTTAGTGACCACCGACGCCTTCCGTAGTGGGTTGTAATAAAAATATGTGGACGCTAACGGCAATACTAGCTTGACAGCTAACTTATTAATGTGATAGCGTAGCGTGGTGAACGACATTTAGTAGATTGTATTCGCTGAATGAGGTTAAGATAGCCACAAGCTAAGCGAACAGATTTATGGCCGAGTTGCGGGTTCGCGCTAGTTCATAATTTTCAATCCGAATTATCAGTTTGAGGCTGCGAGCAGAGAGTTTGTAATTGTCATAAACAATTTAATGCTACGTTAGCAGCTAGCTATTACCTCCCGCGTGTAATGAGATTTCATACTGATCGAGAGTAATCTTAATATCCGATCAAGAGTATTGTTAATGCTGGTGTCCTGTTCGGCATGTTAAATTTACTCCCGGGACCTTTAATGTTGCTAACATGATGTTTTAAAGTGAATGACGGTTCAATGACCTCAGGGATTTGGCGTCAAATGCATGCTAACGCTAGCCGTCCCAAGATTGCACATATTAGCTGTCCTCGGTACCTAACAACAAAGAACACGCAATTCTTTGCACTTCTGTCTGTATTTTCTGGCCTTGTCGGTAGGTTTCTGACTGAATTAAGTATTGTACATAAAGGTACAGGTACATGACGCAGTTTACGCTGTGTCTGCTTTGCTCTTGTTGATTAGCATTTGGTAGCTTAGCACGTCACTATATTCAGTCTGTGTGTGTGCAGATGTATGCGCCAGGCCTCTGAACAGACGAAGTGGTGGTACTGGGGTAGAGTTACAAGATCACAAAAGCTGAATCAGAAAGCCAAGTCTACTTGTATGTGGGTAGTCCTCATCAATCCGTACAGTTAAATATTTCGCGGTTGAACCTAAAGTTGTTCTAAAGTGAAAATGAGTGTAGACCAACAATAAATGACACCACATTACAGTATGATCTTTGAACTTTAAACGGCAACTAGCTTATAGTCATATTATATGGCCATATAACTACTATTTTTCTCTGTCGCTCCATGATTAACAACATATTCAGACTCCTAGCATAGAAGTATATTCTAACATTATGTAGTGACTTTTCTCTTGATCAGGTTCGTTTGCTAAATAAAGCAGTTACTGATAATCATCTAAATGACTTACAGAGGGCTGCCAGCCAACAACTTTTCAAATTCACGCAACAGAAGGCTGCAATTGCAATTGCTAGTTGTTTTTCCAATAGTTGTGAGAGTTGCGTCATCGGCCTGTTATGTTCGAGTAGGTCTTGAGAGACTAAGAGAGCTGCCAGTGCAGAGACTGCAATGCTGGACCAACAGTTTTAGACTAAATCTCATGTAAAAGTCATTAATGGGACGTTTTGAAGGAACACACTTTGACATGCCCTAACAGAGGGACAGGTGTAAGTAATGAAAATAATGATGGCTCCATTTAATTTAGTTGCTTTGGCCTCAGGGTTCTGGTATTGTGCATGCTCGCTCAACTTTTGGTATGCTTCCTGCAGAGACCCGCATCCCATAAAAGTGTGCATGCACATTGTCCACAGCAATTATTGTTTACATAATCACACCAGCTGCAGTCTGGTCCATGTGGACACTGTGCATGCGCAAGAAAATGATTGAGCCGAGCTAATCACCTGACAGGGAGCCAAGCACGGTTGGTGCATCTGCAAATTTCAGTGACAGCAATGTGTAGAATTTGCACATTTGCAGACCCTGGACGCTTGAATTGAACTCAGCCATCATTAATGTTACTAGTAACCAGAGGTGTGCACTTGAGTCTGACTTTAGTCACAAATTTGATGACACAATCAAAAAGACTTGTAAGTCAACATGGAATTTAACACCAATGATTTATGTCTTCACTTGTACTTGAGCCTTTTGATTTGTTTGTTTGTTGAGTAAATCTCATTAGACTCTCCACTGCAAAGTTTAGGACTTGACTTGACTTGGGGCATAACTTGGCGCTTGAGTACAAAGACTTGAGACTTAGTTATCAATTGCAAGACAACGACTTGGTCCCACCTCAGTACCGATACCAATATCTTAATATTAATTAACAATGAATAATAATAATCAAGGACACCAAAAGCAATATTTGGAGCCGATATACATCTGAAGTAAAAATTAAAATCTTGCTGTCAAAATTTAGAATGAGCCAGTGCTGGAATATTACTGAAAGGTACTCTGTACTCAAATTCTGTACTTGAGTACAACTTTGACATACTTGCATTTTACTTGAATATTCCACTTTTTTTTTTTTAGGCAAATATTTTACTTTTTACTCCAATATGTAATATGTTATTTTATATTTAAAAAAAAAAAGGTGGTTGTTACCTTGTTTGTTCAGATTATCCTTTGTTGAAAGGCTGTTACTTGTGTAAGCACTCAGATAGTGTTGTGGACGGGATATTGAGTGAGACCACAGAGGGGTGACTTCACACAGAGAGAGCCGGCTGCACCCAAGCCAGAGTAGCACAATTTTAAATTCATGAATTTTATCTGCAAACCAAAAATAAAACAATGATACCAATACCAGGAAAAATGCAGAATATTGGATCTATAAACGACCAAGGCAGAGAATTGGTCTATCCCTAGTAAATATCTTATTAGGGCAAAATTAAACCTAAGACTTTACTTAAACTAACCTGTACAAATAAATGCAGCACGGGCATAATTTAGATTAATATTTAGACAGTTTTAAAGGTTTTGGGAAAATATTATAATACATTTCTGTTTGGATTCAGTTGTGTTTACTGCCTCTATTATGTACTGTTCTGTTGGTACACATGGCATTTGTGTACTTGCAGCACAAGTTGTTGATTCAGAGTGGGATGAGGGGCACATGCAGTTAGTGTGCTAATAGTTTCTGTACATTTCAGATTTTGTCAGCCAGTAGGACAGACTGATGTCAGCCTGTGTCAGTGGGGATGGAGCATTTTAATAGTGTAATCTATTGCTCTGATGTTGGTGAATCTGTAAGCAAAAGTGCATTTCTGTTTCAGATTATGACTTTGATGAGTATGACAAACCCGGTGCTGAGCGGTCACGCAGGAGGAGAGGTGAAGATGACGACCTAGAAAGGTAAATCACCTCTACAGGAAGAGTGTTGAAGTGTATGCAATTCACAACCTGCCAAGGTAGTCAAATACACGATACATGTCAGCACGATACATCCATCTTCTTATGCACAATTTATTTGTAAGGTCACAAAAATATGCAACATAGCAACATTTGTGCAGTTAAACCAATGTCCTTCAGGCTTAAGTGATGATTTAAGTATATTCAGTTTGATCGTTATTGATATGTAAGATGTATTAGTGCAGAGAACATTGCAACTGTTTCACTCTTTGTTTTATTCACTGTGTTACTGGTAAAGGTTAAGACTGGTCACACTTAAAGAAAGCACCATACCTATAATCGTTATACCTCATTGCATTATTATTGCAGATAAACACGATTATTACTCTTTCCTCAGTTGAAGGGACAGCATCATATAAGGAAGCATTGAATCATCTTTAAATATACATGAAACTTTGCACTATTATCTTCCTTAGCTAACATGTTATTGATTGTCTTTTCTTCTTAAAAGTGATTTGGAGGAGGATTTGTTGGAGGAAGATTGGCTGTCAGGTAAAAAGGTAAGATAAAACAAAATTTTACTCGGTCTCACTTCCTTTTCTTTTACATTGATTTTATAGTTGGAACCAAAAAACACCAAATGGGATTTCTGCTTACAAGCAGGAAATGGAAAATAACATCCAAAACACTGGGTGTTTGTGTTGGTTGAAGATTTAGAAAACGAACAGTTGACTTGTAGCAGGTGGCTCCTCCACAGGGGTAAGTGTTGATGTGAACCAAGAGGAAGCACAGTGGACAAAAAAGAACTGGGTTGACCTGCCCAGATTGCTTTCGCCACATGGGAATACAGCATCCTTTGGGGCTGTGGATGGTCCCCTGCCCCCACATCTTACACACAGACAAACAACTGAGGAAGACAATTTTGAGCACATGTTCCTTGTGTTTTTATGTTTTCTCAGAATCCCTCAGAAGTGTCAGATGAAGAGCTGAATGACGACCTCCTACAAAGCGATGATGAAGATGCGAACATCAGGTACACTAATCACATAAGTGTAATTTATACAAGTTTTTAATGTTTTTAGTTGTAAAGCTGATAGAGCTATAGATTTTGCTATGTGAAATTCATTTCTGTTTTGTTCAAAGTGCCAATGTTTTGTTTGTTTTCAGCGGTCAGGTTTTGAGCCTCAATGACACATACAGCTTGGGCACATCCTATGACCAGCAGGACAACTTGCAGGAAACAGACTACACAGATGACCCGGGCGCAGAGGGCTGTGAGGAAGGAGATGTAGAGCAGGAGGGATACCAGCAAGAGGGGGAAGAGGAGTACACAGAGGGATACAGCCAGGATGACAACGCAGAGATGCCTGAAGACCAAATGGATTACGATGGAGAACAAGCTGAGGGTGACGATGGCTACCAGGATGAAGTGCTAGACATCCAAATCAGTGAACCCATAGATGGTGAATTTGTGAGTTCTCACATTTGCTTATTCACTTGTAAAAGTCTGCAGATGCACACACACACACACACACACACACACTCTCACCCTCCCATTCCCTTCTCTGTCTCACTCTATTGTATCCCGGAGATAATGTCAGTTTTCTTGTCTCGATAAGGGGACAGTCAGGATTGAAAATCCATTCAGGAGACGGAGATGTTTGTTGGCATTTTTGTGCAGGGGAGGATTAGATTCATTATCACTCCATGCCAGTTAATTTCTCCATCTTGCTGACAAAGTTTGTGTTGACAGCTTGTTTGGCATGAGGTAATGCTCTGCTGTCGCCTCTAAATCCCCATGCCATTGTGACCTTGGGGCCTGTATCTTTGGGGGGAGTAAGAAGCTGCTTTGTGTCAGGGAGATGTGCTGCCAATCGGCGGAGGTTAATGTGGGGGGCTTTTATCTCAGGCTTTAGACTGGATCTGATAAAGTCTCATGCAGGTGAAAAGATTATTGACCTTCCGGAGGACACCCCATACAGTTTTCTAATGATTGATGCGAGTTTCCCCTTTATTCATTTCCCTTGCCTCTTAGCCACGACTAAGATGATCTAAGATAAGGCCAGATCCATGTGCAAATGTCCGTTATGGTCATTTACTAAGGTGTGATGGCACATGACAGAGATATATTAGCCTACCGCCTTTCTCTAAGCAAAGATAAGATATTGACCTTCTTACTGAGGGTGTGCAGCACAAGTGGAAGCCTATTTTGGATATTGGAAAAACGTCTGCAGGACTGAATGTGTATTTGTATTTTGTGTAATAACTGTTTACGAGGTCAATAAACTCCCTGGCCTTGACATTTTGCTCGACGTGGTATTCACTGAGTACTATGTGGAACAGTTTAAAGGATTAAGCTGTTGTGTTCCCTTGGGGCAGCCTGTCCATCCATCTGGTTTGCTGAGAGTATTTTTTTTTTCTTTTCTGCATTAATATGTGCTGCTGTTTGGCAGGTTAATGGAGCGCAACACCAAACACACTGGTGTGACCTACAGTCTGACCTTATTTAGCAGTGAGTTTTTGTTAGAGGGTGTTATGCAGATAGGCTGAATCGCTAGCAACTCCTATATCAGTTGTAAGAGCTTGCTGGTTTGCTGGAATAACTGAGATGTGTGTTTGGGATTATATGAAATGATTGCATCACAAGTTGATCAGATATTTTCTTTGTAAATGGAGTAGTAAAAACTGATTTGTCATCTCTCAGAATGTTTACATCTGTGTGATGTTTTTGGCACGGAGTCATGAACTTGCAGCACGGGCAATAACAGAGTGATTTGCAAAGAGTCAGTCAATGATATTTTCACCATCACTGAACTGGGGAGGACTGTTTTTATCAGTGCATGCAATTCTGTATATCATGTCAAACATTTACATCTCATTGAATTTCAAATGCTGTCAGGAATAGTAATGAAGCCTGGCCCCCACTGTTATGGTAATTTTGGTTGGGCGGCGGGGGGGTTACATGGTGTCTCCCCAAAATCCTCTCCATGACATTTTAATGTTTGCCTTCATGCTCTGTGTGATTTTAAAAAGGTGAAATTTCTGTGTCTAAATTGTGGATATTCATAAATATATCATAATGAAGCCCACTCGTATTTATTTAAGATATTCAAATGAGATAAAAATGGACATCCATGTTTACATACATCTATATTTAATTAATATGGATTTGATAATGATTGTCAGTTCTGCTCATCTGTGTATTTCTTGTGCTTGTATATTTGCCATAGATCATAAGAACATCGCTTAGCTTATTTTATTTTTATTTTGAAGAGAGACCCTGAGAAACTATTTCCCAGAAATGGCTGAAATGCAGTCGGTCATTGCTGATCAATAACTATTCAATATGTATTATACATGTGATCTTTAAAGGATGATGAATTTCAAACCTCCTATGACGATCAGCACTTCGATGAACATGGAGTCCAACAGAAGGAGGCCCTCAGGGAGGAGGAGGGGGAGGTAGGGGGAGAAAATGAGGAGGAAGACGCAGCCGAGGGCTCCCAGGTCTTTGACATAGAGCAGGTAGGCCAGGATCCTCCATGTAACACCTTGCATTTATCTTTCAGGATCTGCTGTATAGAGAAGTATAGAAGATGCAGATAGTGAACCACTGATAAATATTTTATTCTTCATTATAATTTCCTAAAAGTCAGGACAACTGTCACCTTCAGTTGTCTTGTTTTTTTTCTCTGAAGTCACTTAAGTATAAGAAAGCCAGCTAATATTCTTTCAGAAGCTGGAGCCAGAGAAGTTTTTGTTGTTTTTTACTTAAAACTATATCATGATTATTAAAATTGTGATTAAAGATTAAATATCTTTCCATCAACCTCCCAGCTAGTTATGCTGCAAACTACAATGGGGTTAGCATGTGATGTGTGCTGCTACAGATGGGATTTTGCACACAGTTGTGCCCATTAAAAAATATGGTCAAGGTCATGTGTTGAAATGTTTGTTATTAACCTCTGAAAATGTCCTCAGGTTGAAAACGAAGCTGCACCTGAAGAAGAAATAAAGGAGGAATCTGAGGAGGAGGATGAGGAAGATGAAGAGTCTGGCCGCTTGCGGTTCAAATCTGAGAGAAAGGATGGTGTTGTTGTGCGGTTGGCAGATGCAAGTAAACGAAGGAATATCCCCGAAACACTAGGTACAAATGGTTCCTGCTGAGTGTAATTTATCCTATGTTGAGTAACAGTCACAGAGAATCCTCCAATGTTTTCTTATGTTGAATACACTGTAATAGGTCTACATTATTGTGGCCTTTAAATTGTTTTCCCAGACAGTCAATATACAGATGCTCTGTTTTCCTGTTCCACCTTCTCTAGAACTGTCTGAAAAGGCCAAACAAGATCTGATGGCATTTGAGGAACAGGAAAGGCAAAAGAAACAAAACCGTTTTGGAGGTCGAGGCAGAGGAGGAGGCCGAGGAGGCAGAGGAAGAGGAGGCTTCACAGGTTTTGGAATGGTGGATTTTAGAGGAGGGAACAGAGGAAGAATGCATGACCAGAGGCCCCCCCTGATGGTTCACATGGGCAAGCAGGTAAGCAATTGTACAGTCATCCACCTGAACACATTCACTACTCACAGCATTCAGCACTGAGCTCCTCCTCTTGAAAAGCAGCTAAAGGGGGCGTAAGGGTTTCTCAGGAGAAGATGTTTAAAAATGGCTTGACTTTCACTTTCTTGTATTCCTTACAGTTAAAAAATACTGTTTGTTCACTTCTCTCTTTACTATCCCAGACCTTCAGTGCTATGGTCGTATATGCATGAAAGAGGTTAAAACACTCTGCGTCCCAATATCATTGTTGATATATGGATTATAGCAAATCATTCGGCATTAGTCAATTTAGACAGTATTATACAGAATTAAATTTGTTCTTTGCCCAGGATTTAGCTTCTTGTGGGATTTCACTATTAGATATCACTCCAAGCATTTAATCCTTTGATTTACATGGTTCAGCAGTTCATACAACACCTTTTGAAGGTCTAGGGAAAAAGTCACTTTGAACATGTAACCTAAATCAAAAGAACTAGCTATGTTCATCTTCAGTAGCACAGTGGCAGGTAATTGGATTTCATAACTTGGCCAAAACTAGTCGGTACTGTTTAGGAAGTGACAATGGTGTTCAAAGATAACCACACTTCCTCCCTTTATGTTATCTTTTACAGGGTAAAGAAAAGTTTGGAATTCAGGTCGGAATAAGCATGAGGAAAAAAGAAAACAGAATGGAAAAATATACCACTATTACAGGCTAACACGAGTGACTGTTGGTGTGCTGGTGGAATAAAACCAACATTCTTTGACATTTAATCATCGGGATAACAAAATACAGCAACAAAAAGGAACTGGCACAGTGTAGATATCTTTTTTTTCTGCTTTCATTTTGGGTTTTCGCGCTGCTTCATGTTTGAGTGCTTTCTCTGTGGGTCGGTCTCATGATAAAGTTGATGACATGTTCCTCTGGATACTACAGCCTCACCAAAGCTTAAGTCTCTTAAGTTGCATATGCCAGTTACAATAATGATCAAGTTTATAGTTAATAAACCAGAGAAACAAGCATTGTTCTATCAAATCAGAGATAGCATGCTTTGAGCAGAGCAGCAGTTGATAAATTGGTTGACATCTAGTCTTAAGAACACATATGTTTTTATCTCCCGGTGAGCCCTGCATAAAATACTTAAGGGTACCATCTTCAATCAGTTGACTTTTTGGTGTGTCATTGCATGGCTGCAAGCAGTGATATCAGAATATTCCCAGAAAGAAATTTGTTTTGACAGGTTGTTTGTCTTTTTTTCCCCCTCCTCTCCGTTTCTCCATCTCTTCCCAATTAGCAGCCATCCTCCCGAATGCCTCCTCCTCATCAGCAGCAAGTGCAGTCCCAGCAACACCACCCTATGCGTCCAAGAGGACCTCCTCCCTTCCAAGAGCATGGGCGCCCGCTGCCCCCACAGCCCCTCCAGCCCCTCATTCCCCCGCACATGTCTCACCGCTCCCCGCCGATGCGGCCCCAGATGGAGACACCACCACGAATGATGAACTCCCCGCCACCCAACTTCTCCCAGCATCACCAGCAGCAGCCCCCACAGCCTAAAAACATCCACATTAACCCCCATTTCAGAGGGCCCACATCATCCTCTGTACAAGGTGGGTCACGGCACAGTCACTTTAGATTTTTTTTAAATTTAAATTCTGTCACTGCTAAAGATTTTCCTCTTGTTTACAGTGTTTTTCTAGGTTCATGTTTAATAACAGTAAAACTGTTTTTTGCCATCTCATTTATACATGATAACAGCCACCCGTACATTAGCAAGGAGATGACAACACTCAGTTTTACCCATGTGGTGAGCTGTGCAAAGGCAAAATGTGAGAAAGACACAAAAGAGACTATGAAATTGTGCTTAAGCCAAGAAAGCACAATGTGAGAAAGACACAAAAGAGACTATGAAATTGTGCTTAAGCCAAGAAAACAGTTATGTCTGTTTTGTGAATTCAGAGGTGACCCAAATCATTTATGAGCAATGTTTTTTGTTCTGTAGTTAGTATGTCTATTGATATGGTAGATTCACCCTGTATTTTAAGTTTGTTATTTTGGTTTTAAGTATTGCAGTTAAGCAGTAGGCTCTAAACGGACTCTTTAAGGTGTCACTTTGTCTAGTGCTGAGTTGATGTGACAGTCCCATACCAGACACAGATGTTCGATATTTTTTATTTTAAAAATTCCTCATCTGCTCTCTGTGTATGAAAATCACAATTTTAATGTTGTCCATAATTGTTCAGTCCTGATTAAATGGTGAGATGCTCCGTTGAGGTGCATGATTCCATCATAGCTCACAGTTATCCTTACACTGTCCCAAAAGGTGTCTGGATTAGAATGTCATTTTGTTGTTGGATTGAATGACAAGTGAATAGCTCTCTCAGCCAGTAATGGGTTTATCCTCCATTTTTCTTTTGGCGGCCTCACCATTTCACTCACTGAGATGGGTTTATCTGCCCTGTCTGTCCAGGCCAAGATTGAAATTTTGTTAGCAAAGCGTGTTAGAGTGTGTGTGTGTGTGTGTGTGTGTGTGTGTGTGTGTGTGTGTGTGTGTGTGTTTTCATATAACACTTTGTGCAAGTGTGCTTGGGGTTTGGGTTTTGCTCCTGAGAGGAAGACATGTTCTGGAAAATCAGGGATTGCCTGTGGTTATGATTAAGTGTGTGTGGGCGTGTGTTTGCACGTGTTTGTATATTTGCCTGTGTATATTAGAATTTTTTATGTTTATTTAAGTGAAAGATTCCATTTGAATGTTTTCCAGTTGTAGATGTTGACGTACAATTGCAATTTAGAAGCTGTTTGCCAGCAATGTGATAGTGCCAGTTTCTGTCAAGTAGCAAATGTCTTATTCATTTTTATTTGTTGAATTTGGCAAATAATGTTCATGTATTTAATATTAGACCTGCTACTAATGATTACGATCATTATCAATGACTCTGGCATTTATTTTCACTAGTAATCGTTCAGTCTGTAAAATTCAAATTGCTTCTTTTGTCCAGTCAGCAGTCCGAAACCCAAAGACTCTTCATTCACTGTCATGAATCACAAAGAAAAGCTGCAAATCTTTAAATTGGTTAGCAAAATAGTTGGCAATCGATTTTCTTTCTCTTCTAATTATGGCAGCTCTGTTTAATTTTTCCTTGAGCTCCATGGTCTGTGCCCAGTTGTGGAAAGATGCGAGAAGCAACTCTGATATGGAATTTATCATGTATGTCTCTGTAACAGCCTTTGGCATGGACATTTCTAATGGGCCTCTCCCTTTCTACTGTCACCACCTTCTCTCTGCCTACTGCCCCTCATTTTCATTTTTCTCCCCCTCCTCCCTCCACCCCTCTTCCCTTGCTCTCTCCCTCTCTCCCCCTCTCTATCTCATTGCAGTGCCCTTGATGCCTCCTGCTCAGAGCCAGCCCAGACCTGCTGTGAGTCCTCAGAGGTTCCCTGTGAGTAGCAGCTGCTCCTCTCCCTCCCTTTCGCCTCACTTTCTCTCCCTCTCCACATGGTTAGCGTCCCTTTTTGAGAGGGCAATATCATTATGGCAATTAGACCGCCTGCCCTGTCCAAATACTGTTAAAGCAAATCTGTAAACACTGATATGAGTCTGGCAGCACAACTGGAAATGCGTGATAGGGGCTTGAGGCAGTAGACTTTTGGAGGTTGGGGCTTCAGTGGCGGGACTTAGTTAGCAACTCTTCATGGATGGGCTGGGGCTCAGACTAGCCAGCTTGGCACATAATGGAATTGTGAAACCAGGATATACTGCCAGTTAAAATTCACTTTCCACAAGTTTGTGTCCCAAAGGCACGGAGACCTTTTTTTGAACGGTATTCGAATTAATGAGACATGGTGGTGGTTTGATGGGGCTGGGGTGAGCCTCTTGCACCATATATTCTAAATGTTGAATTTCACGTCAGAGAAAAGGGGTCTTAAGTGAGTGATTTCCTCTTAGAAAAGGTCCTTTATTTCACTTCCAAAGAATCCATCCTAGAGATGACGGAAATGCCTTGAAAGTAATTACAGTATTGAAGGAAATGGCTCGCTTACAAGTCAGCCAAAGTGCCTTAAGTTACTCTGTCCTTCTAGTTAATGATGTCCAGGCATCAGGTGGTGTTAGTACTGACTGACATCTTCCTGGAAACTGCATTTTTTATGGATTTATGCAAATTAACCATTGGAAAATAGCTGCATCCAATTGCATTCATGTGGATTTTCAGCCCTGCTGCCAAATGAGCCAGGCTTTCACGTAGGAGTCAGTCTTTGTCCAAAGAAAATCAGTGTTCTTATTTTTCTCTTTTCCAACCCACAGCATCAGTATGGTGTAGTTTCTGCTCCCTGAATTATCTAATTGCACTAGACATTGATAGCACACTAGCAAGAAGCTCTTCTGCCTTTTTCAAACAGGAGAAGGTAGTGTTGGAAGGGTACACAGCAAACTGGCCTGATGAGCAGCATAGTGTTGGATTCCCCAGCTGTCAATCGCATTTAGGCTGCTGTTGCCAAGGACGCAATTTGAAATGCAGGTGACATACCAGCCGGCAACATTCCATTTACCAGTGGGCACCTGATTACTCATGATTATCATACATTATCATCCCATCAAATTTAATTGTTAAAAGACGTGGTGAATGGGGGGTCATAGCCTCTAGTATTACTGCATTAAATTTTTGCTGGTGGAGACCGGTTTTGAAATATTAATCTCGGAGCCAATTAAAGTTATTAGAATATTTCATCCGTTTAGATAATAATGTTCAGTTTGACCAAGAAATAAAGATGCCACCAGCCACACTGTTTGAAAATGCTGTCCGTAAGGGCTTTAATTTCTAGCATTCGATGCCTTTCTGAAGTCCTTTTTTTGAGATTTCTTATTGTGTGTTATGTTAATTAAATTCTTCTTGGTGGCAGTCAGTAGCACTCACAGCTCCTTATGTCTCTCATGAACTGTACCTCAACCCAAAAACAAGTGACATGTTCCGATACTTGCAGTCTGTGTTGGTATTAGCTATAAAAAGGTAATAGCTGTAAAAAGTTAACATGAAATTCACAAAAACATCTCTTTGGACTCACATTTCAATTCTTTATTAAATACTTTGACATTTGGCCCCTCTCCATTATATATGTCTTGGTTATCCCCACACTGCAGGGACCTCTCCTTGCATCAGTTACATATTGAGCAGCCCGCAGACTGTTTATCAAAGATTAAAAGCAAGAGGATGAGCTGTTATTTGAGGGGTATTATGTGGACACCAGAGACCTCATTGTGCAAACCTGCCTGTATGACCTTTTAGAACGGTATGATTGTGCCCCTATTGTGAGCCCCTGTCTTTGTAAGCCCCTTTGATTAACTTTCTGTTAAGCAAGTTTTTGGGACTCTCGGCCTTCAAGCTTTCTAACACCTCTCCTCTTTAAATACCGCTACGCAGCAGTGGAATAAAGATGGATTAAGCCTTGATAGCATCTTAAGTAATTTACAATAGGCTTGGAGGAGGCATCAGCCCATTTGTGGAAGTGCCACGTGTTGAATAGCAGGTTAATTTTTCAACAGTGATGGATGTTTTAAAGAATAAAGGAGACAGTTATGAGGGGGATTCGAATTCCAAGGAGGGATTAAAGGGTTGTTATCTGGTTTTCCTTGGGAGATAGCTGAGGAGTAACGTGCATGCAATGAGTAGAAAGCTGTTGAACACATGAAGTGGTTGAAACAAAGGTGAGGGCACTTATCCCCTCCTGAATTACCCTTTCCTTGTTAGAGACGGGCTTTTAGACGGTTTATCAACAAAGCCCCAAGTAACATTAATGCAGGTTTGCTCACGAATTCAGGCTGAAGGGTGTCTTTAATATTGGCATGCATATTGATGTGTACAACTCAAAATTCTGTGTCTTTTAATGACCCCAGCGCTTCAATTGCAAGTCCTCCATGCTTGATGCAGTGCTCCACAACAAATTCCCATTTTTCATTAGTTTAATTTGTTTGTGATTATTGAGTTCCCAGTATGGCCTATAATTCATAAGTTTTGTGTTTTCCCAGGGACCGGGAGACTTCCAGCAGCACATATCTGGTAATTTCGGTCAGCCCCAGCGGCCTCCTCATCACATGGAGCCCTTTAGGAACCAGCCACCTCAAGGTCCCCAAGACAGAGAGCCCCTCTTTATGGGAGGTGAGTCCTGCACCCAGTCTTCACTAGGGTTACAAAGCTCTCTTAGCATATTTAATCCTATTCGACATCACCTCTGGCGGTATACCTATGGGGTACACTGTAAGCTTGCTGGTGCTGCTCTATTTGCAGCACTCATGTTAAATGCATGTGTATATATACATCTGAATGAGCCTTGGAAACTGCATTAAAGATCTATATTTATGATTTTTCATTCACAGTGTTAATGCAGAATTAAATACAACCCACTTGGTTGTTTACCCTTTCACCTTGATAGAGTTGTCTGTTTCTGTTTCCCTTGCCATAACATGCTACCTCTGGAGGGAGAGTTACTGATGTATTGAAATTGGCTCACACTGCAAAAACCTGACATCTCTGTTGTACTGTTGTTCTTTGGTCTTTGTGTGGGCACAGAGCGCACAGAGTCAACAAGGTTTCCAGGGCAGCACATGTTTGATAACCAGGGCCCCAGCCCTCTGATGAACAACAGCCACAACCTCCATCACCAGCAGCATCTGCCCGGCCAGGGCCACATGGGCTTCGGTCCACCAGGACCAGCTTTCAGCCAGCCGGGCCAGGGTCCAATGGGACTTTTTCCAAGAGAACCCCTGAGACCCAACCTCCCTCCTCACCAAGGTCACCAGGGGATGGTCGATTTGAATCAACGAGGCATGCCCCCCAACCAGCCTCGACCCTTCATGGGGCCTCGTCAGCCTTTTAACCAACCAGGGAACCTATTTCCCCCTCCACAACTCCAGTTTGGGATGCAGGTACGAATAAGAGTAAGTGATTTTTCTAACCAATATATGCATTTGTGTTTGCGGTCGTGTCCAGTTCTTTCTCAATTGAATTTGCTTGCTAAATATGATAATTTAATCTGTGCATCATGATGTTGTTTTAGCATCTTCTCTTACCTGCGACAGTTCTTATGTGGAAGGCTGACAAACAGTTCACAACCTTTCTCTGCCATGAATGTATGATTTTTGCTTTTTTTGGAGATTAAAATTGCTGTGGCAAGAGCAATGACTAGATTATAGACGGTACACAGACAGAATAACCTGGACTAGTTATCATGTCCATTGCTGCTGAAGCTGTAAGGAAAGACTCGTTTCTGTTTGGCATCTCTGCATTTTGTCAGGAGATGTAGCCAAGAGCTCCCTCTAGTGACTGAATCACTGTTGTTGTACTACTATATAGACCCTTTAGGCCACCAGTTGGAGGTTAATTATGTGTGGGACAATAAGTTCTGATGTTACCAGTTTGCCCATTCTGTGGTTTGTCTTCTTTCTCTGATATTTTAGGGCTTAATGCATGGCCCTCCTGTTTCTCAGATACCGCACCATGACCCCATGCCACCCCATCAGCCCTTGCACCAGCAACATCATAGGCAGGAGTTACCTCGTCAGCAGCACCAGCACCAGCAGCAGCTAAGTGTCAATGAACCTCGCCTCATAATGCACCACAGCCAGAATCCCTTCCACCAACAGCAGTTGCATGGCAGCCCCAGGCAGATGACCCCCCGCCCTCAGAACCCCCAACAGCGAAACATGTCTAACAGGCAGAGGATGGTGAGAGATTAGCATATTTTCACAACTATTTTCATACTACTGCACATTTTTGTGTCAGCGTCATTTTTCAATAAACAAAAATAGCACATGGAAAATGGTTGTGCATATTAAGATCAGATTGATTCTAAACGCAACATGAAATGTTTATATTTTGCCCTTTCTTCAGAACACACCTATCTCCAAGCAAATGCAGCAGCGCAGCAGCAACCTACGGGAGCTCCCTGTAGCACCTGGCAACACAAACATGAGCAGTGCCCGCCCCGCCGCCAATGTTAGGCCTGTTGCCAAGGCAACACGTCCTGGGCTGAGCACTCAGCCGGTGCCTGCCGGTGGCAGAGGAAGAGGCCAAGTTGCTGTCAAGACTGAATCACAGCCTGGAGAAGGCAGGACAGTGGTCCGCAAAGAAATCCCAAGCACAGAGTCCAGTACAGCACCACAGGTCAGCTTGTTAAAAAAAAAAAAAAAGAAAAAAAAAAAAAAATATATATATATATATATATATATATCTCATAGGAGTGATCTTTAATTTGCTGGCTTAATTGGCATATTGTTTCAGATAAATGTGTATTACGTTTTTTGAAAATATTCTCTTTATGCTTGCAAACTTGTAATTTTTTTTCCTGCTAAATTCAGTAACCCAGAAACTGTGAGCTCAGACAAGCCTATTGGTGTGCTTGCAAGGACTCCCATTTATTTAAAGCCCAATCATAAGCTTGTTAATAACGGCAGTCTCATTCCATTGGAAAGAACAGATCAATACTATTGCATTTTATTTCTCTTGGGTTTTGCCTTTGATTGTATCTGAGTGTCAGCCAAAGTGATATGGTTCAAATAGAATCCAGTGACTCATTGCTCCATTTCCTGTGAGTGGAGGCAGGCAGTCATATTGTTCGTTTGTGTTTTGTACAGCAGAACCCGGATGAGGATGAGGAGACACGGCAATACCGTCTGAAAATTGAGGAGCAGAAGCGTCTCAGAGAGGAGATCCTGAAGAAAAAGGAGATGCGACGGCAGATGCTAGCTGGTGTCAGAAAAAAGGAGCTTCTGGACAGGCTCAATTCCCAGACAAACACTCCGAGCCAACCCCCAGCTACTTCACAGATTCAACCCACACAACAAAATCAGCAAACGCCACACCCTGTACAACAACGACAACAACCCCCACAACCACAGCAGCAGCAGCAGCAACAGCAGGAACAAAAACAACAACTACAGCCACAACAGCAGAGACAGTTTCCCCAGAGACCACCACAGTCATTAAATCAATCACTGAAGAATCCTAATCAAGGCTCTCCCAATCCTCCCAATGGCAGCACTCCGACCCCAACACAACGTCCTAATGTCAAGACACGCCTGGATATGGTAAAAGGTAGCCCCCAACCGCCGCAGATCCCCAGGCCCGGTCCAGATCAGCAGTGGAAACAGCCCCAACAGAATCAGCTGCTGCAACAGCGAAAGAACAGTGCTGTGCAGAACATAAACAGGCCTGGTGCTCAGATCCAGTCCAGTCAGGTTCCCCAGAAGAACATACCTCCCGTATCTCCCGGCATGGGCCCTGGCCAGGCTCAGAATCAAGCAGCTAAACCAGGGGCAAAAAGAACTGTGATGCAGCGGGCAAAGAATTCTGATTTCGAAAGCCAGCAGGTGCCACAAAAAGTCAGAGTCGTCAAACTTTCAGGAGGGGTGAGCTTGCAATTTCATTTTCATCCAACACTGTGTTTTGGTCCGACATTTATTTGATCCTCCTCAACGGATTTTACCCACAGGGGAAACGACAGTTTTGAAAGGAAATGCCACTGATTGCCCTCACACTGTCTACTTTATAATCTAAAAGATGTCTAACCTATGGGAATGACAAGCTGATGTCTGTGTCATTTTGGCAAAATTGATCTGTTAAGAGTTTCCTCTTTTAAGCTTTGGGAACTGGTATTTAAACCACAATGCCTTAACGCACATTTTACCTTTAAATCACAGAAGGGCTGTAGGCATTAAAGAGAGCGGTGTGACATTTATCTGTAGAGTTGGAGACACCTCATCACTGCTCTTAAAGGTTGATATCCTCTTTCAAGGGTGCAAGAGTACTCTTAAAGATGGATGCCTTGGAGAGGCTAAAACAAGAATGACAGTAACACCAACAATGTCAGAGAATTGCCACTGCCGGCTATTTTATACTCACTTGATAAGTTACTGCCTTGGCCTTAATTACACATTAATCTTTATTGAAAAACCACAAAGGCTTGCATGTTAAACATTCAGACTTGCCACTGATGAGACATGTTGGTGGGATGTGATAGTATTTGAAATAAGCCGCTTTCTGACTCCATCCCCGAGGATCAAGCTACAGAGCTAAAATCGCAGGCTGGCTGCAGATGAAGATAACTGGGTGTCAGTGCGTTAATGGAAACCTGCGCAGAGCTATCTGATGTACCGCATCTTGGAGGGAAAAAAAGGGGGGAGTGGGATGTGAGGTGGAGAAAGAGAGATGGAAACAGAAAGCAACAGCTAAGGCCTATAGCCGTGGTGAAAAGAAGATTGTCTAGATGCTCCCTCTTCCACATTGTTCTGCTGTCATCAACGGGCACTTGACAATGTTATCTCCTCTCTTCTCTTTTTTTTTCTTGCTCTCTCTCTTCCTCTCTGTCATCCTTCGGCTGCTTTTTTTTTCTTCATCAACCCATCTCTCAGGTGCGCTGCAACAAAAGAATGCCAATCCAAGACCCTTGTAATTAATCTTTCTTGGTTGAACGGGAGGCAACATAATACCTGTGTAAGAAAGTTGCCACTTTTGAGGATTTGGATTTGTATGGCTTAGGCACACAGATAAGAGGCAAATTATATTTTCATCAGGGATAATACAAAGCAGCGCAAGACACAAAAGATGGGGAGGAGGGGTGCGTAAGGGGGATGGGGTACACATCGAGCTGCTGTCGTTCCAGTGTAATGCAGCTTAGCATTTGATGGGTGCAATCAGGAGCTGTGATTTCTATAGGAGGGATTAATCCATTTACTCTCAACTGGGGACAGGTCAGAGATATCGCTTCTTTTCTTCCCCTGTATTGATCTGTCACATCTCTGCGCAGAGTCGGGAAAGAGACGACCTTCAATTCCTCCCGCATGTCAACAGAGTTGAGCTGTGACTTTATTCGATAATGAGACCATCACCTTGTTGGGTTGATCTTTATTCCCCACAGATGTCTGATAGGGATCCAGCTCCAGTGCTGGCACATTTTCAGTTTGCTTTGTAGATGTGGCCTTGCATTTCTCTCTGCTGTCCATAAACACTTTACCTAAATGCTTAATGTGAGTGTTAATGCAGTGTTTTGATGCCTGCAAATGAAGATAAAAGCTGGTATTTTGTGTGAGGTCTTAAATTAGTGTTGTCTCCATCAGGGTGGAAAGGGGCCTGTGGCCACCGAGTGCCCAGAGCAGCAACAAGGCACCTGGTCGGGAACCCCGCACAACCAGGCTGTCCAAAGGAAGGTCACCATAACGGGACAGCAGCAACAGGGAGCAGGTGGAACACCGCAGGCAGGCCGAGGGGGCATGGGCAACCCACAGCAAAACAGGGTATGTCACACATGAGCACTGCCCTTAATCTGTAGTTTGGACACCAGCAACCTTTTCACCTAAAAGATATATAGTAATAGTGCAGACTGTGGCGTAATGGCAGTTCTGAAATAAAAGGAGCTGAAATGTCTCCTGTAAAGTTGTTGTGTGCCGCTGGCGCTACCCTGGCGTTGTGCAGACATACCAATCGAGCAGTAGTGGTAATAAGACAGGACAGTATGCCAGGTGCGGGACTATTGACAAGCTGAAAGCAGTGTAACACGGGAGGCTACACAAGGTCCCCTGGCCTCTCTGCACGCCTGTCACCACCAGGCTGCTGTCACAGCTACCATACTCACTGACACTGACAGGGTAAGGCAGTCACCATAACGCTTGCATGGCTCCCTCTCCCTGTATGCTCTCCCACCTTCCAACACACACACACCAATTCCCTCTGCCTCCTCTCTTTTTGGGGGTTTCTCCCCCGTCCTCCTCCTCCTCCTCCCCCCTCTTTCTCTTCTTTTCCTCTGCAGCTCAAACATAGCTCTCCCTCTCAAGCTCAAATGAAGATATGCCATGCCACATGCATCATGTTCTGACGTTGATGCTCTATGTAGAAATATGATAAGTCATTCATGTGCAAGCTTGGCGTGTCTGAGAGGTGTGAAAGGAAAACACATGGCGTTTTTAAATTTTCCTTTTTGCAGAGTAACATAATACGTAGCTCCTCTCCACGCTGCTGAATGCAGGATTAAAACATCAACATGCCTTTTAAAGCAGTGAAACGTTCACTCTTTTGTTTTTTCGCCGCCTCTTTCAAGCATTTCCCGTTTTTTGACCTCATGTGGGCAATCTTTCTCACACCTGCCGTTGGCGTAGGTTGTCGTATCGGGACGGGGCCGAGGTAGAGGGGGTGGTCAGATGGGTCGAGGTCGTCCGATGTCTACCCGGCAGAACCAAAGAAGTGCAGAGAGCGAACGCTGCACTGTTTCCATAGAGGGCCTCTCTTCATCCACAACAGATGTTCAACTGAAGAACCTTCTCAGATCCATTGGCCCCATAGAGGTGGGTTCACTTACATGACTTAATATGTTGGTGAAGCATTCACTTTGTATAAAGAGTAGAACAATTCTTGGCAGTCGCTCAGAAGTTAAAGCTGTAACTAATTCAGTATGTACTTATATTTCATTTTTATATTTAAGCTATGTACATCAGGAGGAAATCTTTAAACATAGAAATTAATTTTCTCCCACGCCAGAGTGTCAGTAATAAAATTTTCTTAGTGTGATCCCATATCGCCCCCTGTTGTAGAGGTTAGGTAGGTAGAGAATGTAAGCAAACTCATCAGTTTCCCCTCCACCACCCTCACTCCCTCTTGTGGATAAGGCGAGTGTCTAGTTGCACTAAATTTGTACTTTACTCTATCTGTGTACTGCAGACGTTTAAAATGATGCCCCAGCAGAGGAAAGCAGTCGCCACATTTTCCAATGCCCAGCATGCAGCAAGTTTTCAAATGAGCTTCCACAGGTAATCAGTATTCCTTTGTCTTCATTATTCTATAGAAATTCCAGTTAGATGATTAAACAGCGTAGTCGTTTGCCTTTAGAAGTTGTCAGTGTGATGGGTTTGGATAGTTAGCCATAATTCAGATTGCACGCCGCACAATATGAGCGTCACTGTTTTCTTCCCCCGTGAGACAACGGTTCAAACATCATTATCACAATTACTACACAGGCACATGATTGATTTGTCCCACATTGATGTGTCGCTGATTGATGGATGAGGAGCACAATAAGAGCCAGGGAGTCGGCCTAGAAGAAGTCAGTTTCTCCCAACGTGGGAGCCTCTCGTGCGCAGCTCCAGCCTGGCGTTGGAATATTTCTACAACCCTTTTGAGGGGATGGGGGGTCTCACACGCTCTGCACAGAAGCATCATCCATCTCCTATCAACTTGGAACAGTGAAAATAAAGACACTGGCTGGGATCATGCCATTGTTTGACTTTGTCTACCAACTGTCCGTTGTTGCAAGATGGCACAGGAGAGAGACCCTGGACAGTTAATCCTACTGTGACGTAGTTTGTAAAGAATGTTTTGAGCATCTTACGCGGACACTGTGTAGAATTTATCATTGGATAATGGTTGCTCCCCTTCTCAGTTAGATCCGTTATTAAAACAAAGAGAACATTTAAACTTTATCATTCTGATGTGACCACTTAATTGAGGGTTGTTGTTTTTTCTCGTTGTTTTTTTTTTTTTTTTATCATTTGTGGCCCACTGTTAGGTTTGGTTGCAGGAAGTAGTAGCGTCAAACTGTGGCCAGCTGATTCACACCCAGCAGCAGCGTTTCTCCCCCTCTGTAGATGGCAGTATTTCATCACTAATGATGCTTCCTTTTTTCCAACTCCAGCCTGCCTCCAGGTACGGCTGAGTCTCCATTAGTTTTTAGGTGAATGGCACTACCTAGTGGAGAACTTGCATACAGGCACAGAGGAGGATGATTTTAACATGTGATACACAGCAGTGACTGGGACCAATTTGGCATAGCATGTAACATTAACACCGTGGTTCTAAATTCTCAGTGGTTTCGGGCCTTGTAAATGTTGTGAGTCTTGTGTTGATTTTGTGGTGCTTTTCAGTTTTGGTGCCGCCTCTGGGTCAGATTGTTCAGATCATCTTGTTTAGTTTAGTCAGTTTGGTCATGTGGCATTGCTCCTTGTACTGAATGTTACTGGGCCTTTTAACTGTTACTTGGAATAATCCTACATGCCTTTTGGATGTATATTTTAGTTGTATGCGTGATTATGGAGTAGTTAGATTTAGATTTCTAAATGTGCTTTGACGGAACGCGTATGTAAGTTTTTTGAGATTTTTTATGAAGACAGTTTAATATTGTTAATGTTGTTGGGGATTTAAAGTGTATCATATATTTGGTAGTTCAGATTTTTTTTACAGTTTTCACAGGGTTCATAAGCATTTTGTAATGCATTAGGTTTACTCTGCTCTGGTCAAATTGTGACTGTTGGCTGATCATTTGGTGCCTTGTCACTGGGCTGATGTACCTGGAGGAGCACTTCGAAGAATTTGACTCCCCACTTAGCTGACCATGTAGATGTTTGGCAGAAGAGTAAAATAAATTCATGATAACACTTTGCCCCAAAATTTTAATTCCCCTCATAATAATAATAAAGACATCCTCTGTAAAGTCCAGTCTCTTACTCATAATGATATCATACTACATAAAGATACATTTATCCAGATGTGGGAGAAATTGTTGTGCAGTCTCTTCAATCTCTCTCTTTGGTTTCATTTTCTGTGAGCATGTGCCCTTGTTTGGGGAGTGCCGCCTCATCACTGAAAACCTTAAGTTCTCGATACACTTTCATGTGTGGCTCTTTGATTTCTCGAGACATCGTTAATTAAGTGAACATAGCCGGTGAGGTTCATTTACTTTTCCATAATTCCGTGATATTTTTTTTTCTCTTCACACAACATTCGAGTCTTTTTATGGGTTAAAGTTTGTTAAATGAAGGCAGGTCTTTTAAATATCCAGGTCGTTAACCTTATGGGCAAATAACTGCAGTTCAGAAGTCAATATTGTATACATTATACGCGGGAATGTAACGTAGTAAGCCAAGGGGGCAACCATTATCTACGTAGTGATCATGTACATAAGTAGACCAGAACTTTCTCTCAATATTTATCTTGCTCAGTTTCTTTTGAGTTATTCTTTACTTATGTTGTATCAAATTGAAATTTTTTATATGTAAAGATATGCTGATGTGTCCAGACATAAATCATTTTACAAGTGGTTTGTTTCTAATTTAGAGCCAAAATGAAGAATGACTGGACCACATTTGTGTTTATAAGACATTTGACAAAAAGTTTAAGGGAAAACGAGAAAATAAAAACATGGCCAATATACCCTGAGCATGCAGGTATGTGAAGCCGGTTAAACTTTAGCCCAAAGGTGTGTTGTTGTGTGTGATGTCCATGTGTCTGGTGCCTGTACGATGAACAATCCTTCTTATTTCTGCTGCAATTTATTCATTTTTTACTTCACGTATTCTGTAAGTTTTTAGGTATTCAACTTGCAACATAGCACATGCACTAAAAAATCTTATTACACCTTGTCTGGAAAGAAATACTACCTCATACAGAGTTCAGGGGGATGCCACTGAATTTGGTCGTTGAAACAATTTGCTTGATAACCACAAACATGAGAAATTTTGTCCTGCCTATTTAACTGTGATTTCATACTAATGTTCAGCTCTGTACAGCCCTGACATGTCAAGAGGTAAAGCAATAGGGAAAGTAAATGTAACAGCATTTTAATTTGTTTTTTTTTTTCTTTCTTTCTTTTTGGTTGGTTGGACTAAGCTACAATCCAAAAAATGATTTGGAGGCTTAACATTCGGTCTCTTTATTGACTTTTAGTAAGTCTTGGCTGTGCATCTGGATGATATCACAGATTAAGTTCTTGGTTCTCTGGTTTAATGACTTGAGAAAGATTTGTTCATATTCACAAGTACTTATTGGCTTCTGTCTCTGACTGCATGTGGGAATCAAATCACTCAATTTAGTGGTACTTCCCTTAAATTAGTTATTATTTGAAATAACTCTTTAAGTTTTAAAATAAGCTGCACGTGCGTGAGTCATGCCAGTAAAGGTCACCAGATTCTCAACATGCTGTCTTGTAAAACCTGAGGTATGCATGGTTTCAAGTCTTGTATGTTGTACAGTTTTTCTAAACTGACTTCTTTATGTTTTATTCCTTTTTGTTTTTAGTTGAACTTATGTAGAGGTTTTTGTTCCCTAACAATGTGTGTTCAATGTCTTTCATGTTGTACGTTGCCATTGACTTTTAGTGCTGTGGTAAATCCTGTGGATTTGAAAAAGTATCGGCAATGCCTCTGATGGTTAAATTGGTATAAGACATCTGGTCTTGTAATGACAGAACAGATTCATATTGAATCTATTTGTACCTTAATTTTAAGAATTTCGTAGAGACATATATATGTACCTTGAACTTTAATGATGTTCTGTTTCTCAAAGTAATTTCCTTGAGGAAACTGGTGCTCCGTTACGACCTGATTTACAGTAGGCTATGTAACTAGCAGTGGGTTTTTCCAGTCGCATCACCTCATATAGTTATAGTGGAATATTTGATTAAGAAAGCCTCATGTGACGTGTCTGTGGGGCTTTCTTGTTCTTAAGTAAGAGACCTTCGTTATGGATGCTAATAGTATCAGAATGTTTTTATGATCTTTGGGTCAAATGTGCAACGCTAACTTATAGCTTTTTTCCAGCAGGTCCAGTTGGGTGCTGAGGTTTTTGCAGACTTGTTGAAATAATCTTTTTTTTTTCCCTTTTCTTCAGGTCAAATCACTTCAGCAGAGCAGTGTGTCATTGGTGTGTTTGCTGGCCCCAAAAGCCACCATATCAGTGGTTCAGCATGTTTTAGCAAATCAAAAGATTGGATTATAAACCTCTTATAATTTGCTACTTTGCTACTATTTTCAAATTATAACTGCAACTTTTTTTCGATTTAAAAGCAGCTGTTTTAATTCATGCTAACAATATGAAAATCAGCTTGCTTAGGACTGGTGAGCCATCACATTGAACTATTTGATGTTGATGTTACAGCATCAGTTATGATTTGTCCCTCTTATGTAACAGTTTAGGGTTATCTTTGAAAAACTCAGCAGTCATTTGAAACCACTTCACACAGTTTTAAAGACATTTCCCATTTCCTCTAAGGCTTTTCTGTCCTGCTGGTATAAAGAAAATGATTCATTTTTGCATGTTGACACATCACCATAGTGATCAGGTTTATTTGTCTGCCTTTTCATAAACTGCCAAGACGATACAACATGTTATCTTTAGTTTTTGTCTTTAATTGGTTCAAATAATAGGTTCACCTTTTTGTTCAAGTTGACTATGGAGTAGTTTTTGAACCAGCAAAAAAGCAGCATTAAATGGTGTCAAATGACCTTGAGTTTTCATTTTTATTTTCAATTTTCCTTGTATTATCATGATGTAATCATTAATGCGGAAGTCTTAAAAGTACATTTATCGATTACATGAGAGGTACAAACTAACTAAGCAAAAGCATGCAAAACCACTGGCATGGTCCGACACTTGCGGTGTTCCTGGCTTAAAAACTGACGACCATTTATGGTTGTAGCTGCACAGACGTCTTGTTTTGGATGGTTTGTCTTATGAAAACACCTGATGTGACCACCAGTCACAACAGGTGTCCCCCACATCCCCAGAAGAGAGTGTCCTCTGCTATTAACGTGAATTTTTCAGCAAGGACCTGTTGAGAGGAACCGTTGACCATCTTCAGCCATGATATTGGTGTCACTTTTCCTGCCTTAACTCACTCACTTAACACTTCAGGTTCTTTTACAGCCATGCAGTGCCCAGCCTTGGAATGAAGATTTTACTTGAGCTTACTTCCCTCACTAAATAGGAGTTGCTGCATTCAGAGTATTTGGGACTGCCACATTTCCTTCCATTACTGCCTTTTCTGCCATCGCTGTTCTTCCGACTTGCATATATTTGACAGTTGCTCATCTTTTCCCTGATGCGGCCGATGTTGAATGAACTTAAGACTTCTGTATCAAGCAGGGTGGCCTACCTGGATTACCATTGTTTGTTAGCCCAGTGGATGGAGGTTTCCATCTCTGTGACGACAGCCGGGATCACAGAGCAGACACATAACGCAAAAGCCGCATTATGGCTTTCACTTCACCAAAGGTCATCCCAGCTTCTTGACATGCATTGTTTTTTTGGATTTTGAAAAAGACACTACGCTGGTTTCCTCATCTCGAACAGCATGGTGCACCACATAATGACTGAAAACCCAACTGGGGGTTTTGACTTAAACTGTTGACAATCCAGCCTGTCATGTGCACTAACACTGTGATGTATGACATGAAGTAATCATGTTCTGTGTTGGAAAACTTTGAAATCACTGTGAAACCTGTTCTGATACTGTACATGGTGTGATTTTTCTAAGAACAAGATTGAGTGTTTTTAAACACAAGCAATTCATTGTTTAATAGATGGATTGTGTTCATTTTGATACCACAAACTGGAGAAAAATAAACTTTTTGATAAACAGCATGGGACTTTGAGTTTTTATTGTGAAATTGGACGAAGTTGATTGGTGAGTTCAAAACTACTTCCTTTCAGACTCAAACCACTGAGGTCCTTTAGTCAGAGGCAAATGAAGTGTTCTCTGAAGCTGTGTTTCTTAAGAAGTGATTGAAACCTCTCACGTTGACTGTTTTACCTTGCAGTGCCTCTATCCGTTGTTGTACATGGAATAAAGCAGTAGGCGGCCACTTCAACATGTCCCAGTCCACTGGTGGGAAACGAGCGCCCTGATGGAAAGTCCATTAACACCACAGTCTGCATGTTCTCAAACTATGAAATTGAGGATCAGGATCGCAGTCATAAATTTTAAAAAAAAAGAGAAAAAACAGCTTTTAAAATAGCTATTGAGATCCAACTTAAAACAGTCCTGCAGCTGGAGAGATATTGGATCATGTACACTCATGAACACCTGTCAAGTCTTCTTTAGCCTGTAGAAGGTCAAGAGCTCTCAAAAGTAACACTAACTGATTCAAATTGAAGGGCTTTCATTGTCACCTGTTGTTGCTCCGTCAGATAATGCTTTTTGTCTTGCTTTATTTTGGCAAAATGTGTATATTCATGTTGGTTTGTCCATATTTACGTACCTCTGTCTGCCTGCTGTCATATCTATCATTCTAAAATAGCTAAGTTCTCTGTTTCAGTTTGTTGATGGTAGGAGGCAGTAGCAACGGTGTGTAACCATGTTTAGGACCAGGTCCTTGTAAAGAAAAATGTTTCCCTCCAACGTACGTTACCAATCACGTCTTGTGCACTCTGTTGGTCGCTGCCACAGAGGAGTAAGTGTTGCCTGGAAAGGACGGACGGGCAGTCATTTGCAGAACGCTCTTAGAAACGAAAAGTTTTGTTTTCCAGAATGCCAGACTGTTCGTGTTTGCAAATGTCAACATTTGTAAAAGCCGTTGTTGAGCTCCAGCAGACTGAGGGCCCCCAGAGGGATTAGAGGAGGCTCTGTTTACCTGCTCTGAGGAATGCTGCCCTGCACGGACGCTTTTGTATCTGTCAGGGACCCAAGGTCACAGCGCCTGGAGAGATGGGCCGCTTTGTCCCTCTCCAAAGTTTCCACCTCACAGTATCAACAACAAAACACAATGTGGGCGACCTGGGAGAAGGAAATGGAATTCCTGCTCGTGTTGCTACAGTGTTGAGAAACTCAGGTTCAGTGCCCCCTTTTACCTTAAAAGCCTAAGTCTGGGTGAAGCATGGGATATTTTTTGTGATTTTTGATAGGATAAGAAAGTTAATTCACACTATCCATCGTTACTATGTTTAGGTTATTACTTTGAACTCCTCCTTGTCACAAGGCATGTATTTATGTAGTTTGAAGCATCAAACTGTAAGACACTTCAGCTTATAGATATAAGACATAAATAGCAATTTTTGCTGCCTCTCCTAAGCCATTTTTCTTATGAAAGTATTTACATTTCCAAAGGTGGAGAATATTTTTATTTTTTTTTTTTTGCAGTGTTTCCAGGCTTTGACAGTCAGCACTACCGGCGTTTCGCCACATGGTGTCGCCCTTGCACAACCGCTCACTGTGTGAAGCGAACGCTGTAATCAATCTCAGAAAGATAAGTCGCCTTCTAATACCACCGCACATCTCAAGAGGACAAAAATACATCTCTATTAAGTGCTACATGCACACTATAAGTCCCTGTGAAAATAGTGGAGGATTATAGTGATTTGTAAAGCCTGACAAATGTTTTTACTAAGCTGTGATTTAGACAATGGCTGCGTTTCTTCTTTTGGATCTGACTGTCAGTCACCGATGGAGCAATCTGACCTGAAGCAGCAGACACCGAAAAGCACATTTGGGGCCAACAAACACACTTGTGTTTAATTTGTCTGCAAGTTAGAAGTTATTTGCGGAGGGCAAACCTCGTTAAATTTGACATGGGCTCTCCACATTTCGCAAGGCTGCAAAAGGTAGTTCAAAGCGCCATATTTTCTCCGTTTTGTAAAAGCTCAAACAGCGAAATTGTTTGCTATCTCTGCGTGTTGAGTTCAGTTACAGCTTAACAGCATGTTAATTATCACCACCCAGAATGAACGGGCTGTTCGCGATCAAAATTCACCCAAAATGGAAAAATATCACAGCCCACAAGTCTAGCTGATTTATTTATCAGTGAGCCAGCAAGTGGTTTAAAACCTCGGCTAGAAAATGTCTCAAAATGTCGTTCAAAGGTCCCTCGTCGTGTTTCCTGTGAAGCTCGTTCAGACAAAGACATGTAACAACTGCAAGTTTGAAGATTTTCTTTTATCTCATTTTGTAATAAACATATAAATAATAAACTCTAGACATTTTTGACGCATCGCCCTGTTATGAAAGTTAACTGGTATGGTCCGGCTATAGGCCTATAGACTATCCAAACTTTGCATCTGCCGCAGGTCATTTCTATAAAACTATTTCCCTATTACAAAATATGGAAAAAAAAAATACATTTTAGTACATTTACAGGAGTTACTTATTAATTTATTTAACGAAAGTGTTTCAGTACTACTTTAACTGTTACTGAATTGTCAGAATCTGCATTTAATATTTTTCTCAGAAGAAAACAGAAAAATTGGAACACAACACAAAAAAAGCAAACAAACAAACAAAAAAACCAAAACAAAGCAGAGAATGCAGACATGAGGCAGAATATCTGTCCCTCTCCGACAACTTAAACGAAACAGTTTTCAAAATAATAAAATTCTTAATAAACCAAGCAGTACAAGATTTTTTTTCCAATACTTTCCCAACTACTGTATTTAAATTAAAATATATTCTCATATCTTACACTATTTCAAATAACGAAATGTGATTCGGTAGCGATCTGTCAAAATCTAATTTACAATTCTGTGTATAAAAATATAATTTATGGAACCCCGCGAAGTTTGTTCTCCCCAAAATATAACAGTCAGCTGCACATATATGCACATATGGACATTACAACCTGTCAAAGTTAGCTCCTTTCTACATGATCTTCTTTCTCCTGGCGATATTTTTAATTTTTCCTTTTTTTTTTCCTTTTTCTTATTTTTTCTTTCTTTCTTTTTTTCTTTTCTTTTTTTTTGTATTTGAGATATACAAAAATAGATTATGCACAATTTGCCGCTCACACAGTTTCTGAATCCATTTGTGTGACAGCAGCCAGTTCACATGAGAATAAATTATTCAAAGAGAAACTTTTTTAAGGCTCCATTCATTCTTTGAAAGGGGACACATGGAAAAGTCAGTGAAATAAATATCCCAACTCCGCTGGGGCCTTTGTCTTGTTTGTTTGTTCGTTCGTTTTTGTTTTTGTTTTTTTTATTATTATTATTATTTTACTTTTATAATCTACTGTATAGTTCGTGTGTCCTACATTTAAGTCTCGTTCTGCTCCTGTAGTAGAGGTTTCAACTTGGGTATACTGACATCCCAAGTGGATGGATCAAGTGGCTGTCCAAGAGCCATGTTCCTAATTGGTAAAGGATCTTCGAGTACCAGTGCACTCCGTCGTTTTGTGCACTGACTTGAGGCTGGGTACTGAAAAGCAACGAGGACACCCAGTGGGCGAGCCTGACAGGTGCCAGGGCCCAGTGCGCCAGGTCGTGGTCTTGGATCGCTGCGTAACAGGACGCAAGGACCTGGTCCACCACGACGGTCCCCTGCATGGTCACCGGCGCAAAGGAGCCCTCGTGCTCTTGCGTGTAAATCCGTTTTACGGTCACGGGCTCGAGCCGACTTCGCTCGGCGTCAAACACGAACACTTTTTGTCCACGCTGGACTTGGCTGGCGAATATTGCCGACATCCGCTCCTCGTCCGTGCTGTTGAGGCCGACGAAGAGAAGGTGCGCGGCGGTGAGGGTGATTTTCTGGCCTGATTCGGTTTCGATCACGTAGAAGAGCCTCCTGGTCGTCGAGTCTTGGTCTATGAACATGATGAAGTCGGTGTAAATTGGGTTTCCGTCGTCATCTGCTGCCAGAACCCTGTCGCCGGTCTGGAGGTCTTTGACCGCCTTCTTGGTTCCATCCTGAAGGGTCACAGTGGAGGAGCCTGGGAAGCAGCCGCCTGACTTTGCTGCCACTGAGTTTTCTGTTGAAATAACAGATTATGTAGTTAAAACACAATATGCGTTTTTTTTTTCTTACACCATCAGAAAATGTTTATTACGTTGCACTGTAGCTTTACTTTGGCTACTGGCTTTTTACAAACACTTTGAAGACATGAAAACGTCCCAGTGCGGCAGCATTTAAAGCCTTTAAAACACATTCAAGACTTAAAAATAAATAAATCACAGGTGCTTCGGGCCATTACAGTTTAGCGCCACCTCCCCATTCAAAAGCCCATTCAAAAACCTCCCTTTTTTGCGCGTATTTGTATTTTTCTTGCCTGCACACATCATGGTGGGCAATATGCATTTTGCATAATGATGCCCGTCTGCTCCTTCACGCCAAATGCGTATTGGCTTGGCCCACGTTGTCTGAGACGAGAAAACTGAAAGCCTTGGCTCATCTATTCTTAATTAAAAAAAAAACCCAATAAAGAGCAGGCATTGTTATTCTAAATCAGCTTGTGGATCGAGCTACTCTCGGTAAAGAACACTTACGCCTTTCCCAGCTACTCTTCTCATATTTACTCAGGTGCAGAAACCTCTATGTGACAATTCACACAAATAGGCGACTCACAACTACTATTTACCCAGTGGAGCCACTTTTCCAAGCCTCTCGAGTTGTAGATTTGAATTTAAATGAGGGCCCAGACTCTTAAATGCTTTCTGTTGTGCAACATCAATGTCCCCTCTTTCTACCACCTCTCTCTGCTTTGTTGTCAGCCTTGATGACAATAATTTTGGCCTTGGTGGAGCTCTTCACATACCAGTCTTTAGGATCACACTGTCCTGCGCACAGAAAAGGGGGCTTCCTACCCAGAATTTGGGGCTTTTAATCTTCTTTTAAGATTCCCGAGCATGAAATAAGGTGACAACTGAAAACCAGATTTAGCCCGACCAATTCATCATTGTTCAGCCAAATCCTTTTGGTAAAGTCGCATGACCCCTAATGACACGTCGGCCTGGCCCATGCTGTGATCTCAAAACGTGTGTGTTGAATGATAAGTAAAGGATTTATCGATAAAGTCTGGGAAGTCTGGGCTATGAGAAAAACTGCCACGGTTCATCAATCAGGGTGAAGATGTGTCCTTTAGCCTGTGAGGTTATTTTAACCTAAAACAAAAGGGACGCTCGTCTTATTTATTTATTTTTAAACTGGTTTTGAAAGCTGATATAAATAAGAAATAAAAAAAATGGGGGGAGGAGGGGGGGTGGCTTTAACCTGTATGGCTTTTTTCTTTGATTCTCCACGTTAAAAGCATAAATAATCTCTAATTGGTAAAAAAAAAAAAAATGTCATAACTTCCAGCATTTTATTTTGGCTTCCAGCGGCGTGTAGGAACCCAGAGAGAACAGAATGATTTCTTTTTCTAGGTCACGCCGAGGAGCCTTAGTTAGATTATGGTCGTGGTTCCCTCCAGGAAACAGTGTGGGGCGATGTAAGATCAAGAAAAAAGCTGCATGAGAAACGCTCACCGCGCCGCGGGCTGGGATGTGCCCATACATCATTCATGGAAACATTTCTTGTAATACACAAAAATTATCCAAATTAATGGATGCACTCAAACATTTGGCTTCTGCACCCCAGATACCAGACTGAGTACTTGATGATGAATGATAATTGGGACATTATTGATGATTATGGTTTTGTAATATAAACGAATCAACAGATATTTTGATTCAGACTCATTTCTTTAATGTATTTCTACTGCCACGATTTGTTTGTTGGTGCTTTTAAGTGGCGACTGAAATCGCTGAAATCAGTTTTTTTTGGACACATACATGAAAGGCATCCCCATCGTGTCTCTCTTTTGTTAGACTCTGACCCCTTCATGACACCATCTAATTGACTTATCCCTAACAATCAGCTGAAGAAATGAATTTTGGAGCAGATCTCCCAGCGCTGCACCTGCTCTTTTAGATGATAGCAATCAGCACCTGATGCGTAAATGCGCACCGGTGACACAGATTACGCTATTTTCCCTTTTCACGGTGCGTATGGCATACAAATCAAGGTGGCTTCCCCCTCCCATCTTGCAGCCATACCTGCTTTCACAGAGCAGTGGATGTGGGCTTTGGATTCATAATAGACCCAGTCGAATCCGGCTTCCACCGCCAGCCGGGACAGAGTGCCGTATTTGCTCTTGTCTCTGTCCGATGTGGTGATGTCCACGGCCCTGCCCTCGTAGTGGAGCGACTCCTCGAAGTGGTGTCCGTCTTCGTCCCAGCCCTCAGTGACCCGCAGCTTCACTCCGGGCCACTGATTCATCACTGAGATGGCCAGCGAGTTCAGCTTATCTTTGCATCTCTGTGGGAAGGTGAAATGGACCAGTTAGTCACCTGTTGTGCCATAGCTTGCAGTTATTAGCTGTCCAGGGACGTGAAATGTGGAAGAGTCTGAATCTAGAACAACATTTTGCCACCAAAGCTTTTCTCATATTGGCACACTTTTCTGTTGCCAGGAGTAGCAGGTGCTCACATTTGACTAAAAATATATCGTCTTTTGGTCAGAGAAATCAAGCATTAAACCGCATGCGCCACACGTGGAAGTTGTCCTCCTCTTTCCCCCCACAAACAGCGCTTTCCAATATCAATCGATTTGCTTGATCACTGTTGTCCATTATTATAGTGAAGCCTCGGCCACACCTCTGCATCCCCACCTGACGCCCCTGGTTCATCCATGCTGAGGCGAGACACCGGGACTGAACTGCATCTCTGGCCCTTACATTTCTCAGTGTGAGCATCAGCGTCAGAGGGCACATCTCGGATAAGAAAGCTGCTGATGAAATATTGATAAGGCAACGCATTCGCTTCACTGGCCTCTAACATATGGGTCTTCTGGTCTTGGAAAGGTGCGAGCAGCATTCCTCTTTATCAAAATAAAAGTGTTGCATTGAGCACAACACGAATACATTACAAATTCATGAGTTTGTATATTAGGCCACGAGATGAGTCATTTGTTGGTTGCAGCTTGTTTGTTTTCTTTAAATCTATAATTAATATGGAGATTATGAGAAGATGCTCTTGAAGAGCAGCTGCTGCCTCAAAATATCAGGAGTTCGTCCTATAAATAAATCGTCGCAACCCCAACCTCTCTGCGCACTCAATGAAGATGCTTGGCCTTCTCCAAGACAACTATTCTCGACACTCAACCGATATGTCAAATAAAACATCACAAAGAGTCTATTCAGCGCAGCCGCGGAGGGAAACTTTCATTATTCCTCTCCTGCAAAGTCTTGGGAAACGTGACATGCCTCCTTAAGTCGATGTGTTTTGGCTGCTGACTGACAAGACTTGTGAAATATCCAGGGGTGGTAGAATTTTCTGTGTTTCGCCCACTGTCCTCTTCCCTTATGGGCGGCCTGTGTGTCCTACAGCAAGAATGTTCACACAGGACCCCCCCCCCCCCCCCCCCCCCCCACACACACACACACGCAAAGCCATATAACGACAACAGGAACAATAAAGAAAGTAAAAAAGAGATTACCGGGACATTAGTGGGTGTTTTGGTGTTTTATGAGGATATCACACTTGTAGAACGTGTTGAATTAAAACTGTTCCACAAAACTCCCACATTCTGAGCGGGATTGTCGGAGTCAAGAGCCGTAAAGCTTAACCTATTTATTAATTCATTGGGTCGTGTGCCGCAAATCAAGCCAAATTCTGCTCAGCCACCGTGAAGCCCAGCAGGGCGCCCCAGACCGGCGCTTTGTGCTCGGGGTAAAGTTGTTCAACAGCCTCCCTCTTAATCTTTTCACAAATGACTTGGTTAGAGGAAACACTTATCAGCTACCTGTCAGTGCAAACAAGCCGCCAGCTCATCTCTTTTCCGACTCGTTTGCACTGTGGGCACAGACTGCAGACTCCTAACAGTGCTACGCTGCAACAAAACAAATAAATCAAAAAAAATAACCCACGTTTAAAAGCCATAAAACAGCCATGACAGTATGGGTGACATGATTTCACGGGTCAAATCAAGTGTTTTCTTTCAAATTTTACTCGTTTTATATCGACTCAACACCTTATTCTGCTTTACAAGTTGTGCATGTAAAGTGAAACGTCATTGGAAATGGGCTGAATTTAGGGAATTGAACAATCTCATTGCTCCACGAGAGAACATTTCCACTTAATACCGACACATAAAATACGACTTGCAGCCATAATGTGTGGATAGATGAGAATGATGTCCCTGTTGACGTAAACGCCTCTGTTGGCAACTTTCCTGGGAGTGAGCTGCGTCTTAATAGATCAGAGAGTAGGTGCTTGTTGAAGCGCTCCTTCACATATCACGTTTTACAGTCTTGGCTTCACCTCAGTGAATTAACACGTTTATTGCTCACACTTAAGTGGGGCTACTGTAGGCACGTTACCCTATTTCATGTATCACCCCAACAGCAGTTTTCTAAAATGCATGGCAATCAGGAAAGTCCACTGTGTTCGTGCGTAAAACTCCGTGCGTAAAAACCCTCTAGGATCATGCGTAAAGCCGTGGAGCAGCGCAAAGACCGTTGGCACAGGGTAAATCCCCATGTGATAATGCTTATGCTATGCCACTGGCAGAGCAAGCTACAGATCAGCTACAGCCTTCCTTTGGTGGACGTACAAGCCTGAATTTGATGGATTTGCAATGTCGTGTGCGATAAGGACAATCTCACCTGTCTTAACTTACTGTGGCATCCTACAAACCAAAGGTCATAAGTTCATATTACGTTTCAGACCCAGGGGTGCCTAAAAAGCCCTTTCGTGTGCATGTCACACTTGAAGCCTTTTCTTGTGTTTTCTCTAAACGCTCGGATGCTGAATGGAAAGTGGATGATGAGCCAGGAGCTACAACTGACCCTTTTTGTTTTAGAAATCTGTCAAACATAAAGCAGCTCACAAACGTATCATTTCAAGGCCCCCAAATAGTCGAATTCCAGCCACAGATGTGACTTATGATCACATTTTATCTGCGGTGTTCCCACCTGGTTTGCATGCTTTTGTAGTATGCTTGTACAGACCTGTAAAAACTGTTTATACAGCAAGTGAGGGGTTTTTATTCTGATTCAAAGCCTTGCAGACATATGCTACTCAATATTCTTAGGAAGGAACAAGAGCAGTGAAACCAAACTGCTGTATCCCCTTTAACCTCCTCGGGGATCCATAAAGGGGTCCCTGAAACCCGGCTTGGGCATCGCATCCCTACGCGGCTGTAATTTCATGATCTATGTGTATGAGAACCTATAGGTGTACATCACAGAGGCGATGTGGGGAGGGCTGAGAGGGACGCCCAGACCGCACGCACGGTGAATATTTCATCGGAGCTCGTGCTCATGCATGGTGCGAGGCACGGGTTCAGGGACTCCGGCGCGCGCCTGGCTTTATCGCCACCAGCACCACCATCACCACCGGCATTTTATTATTCCTGAGCCAATATCACCCAAGCGCTTTTAATAATTCACCAGCATCTGAGTGCTAAAAGTCATGATGAAGAGACGCGGCATCCTGCAGCCTGGATAGAAATCAAGGCTCCATCCCTCCGATGTATACTGTGAGCCTGGTCTTATCTGCACAGAGCGACCTATGAGCTTTGATAACTAACTGCCTACATGAGATGGAGTATTTTTTTTAAAAAAAGCCATCGTCCATGCAAGTGAGGCACCATCACCTCTGTGCGCCTCGCTCCTGTAACTGGCAATCCCACCCATTTATGAAGTCCTGGTAGTGTCCAGAACACTCTCAAAGAAACGCCACTGTTTTCATGCACTGATGCACACCGTGCAAGAAGGCTAAATTACAGCAGCCTGGGCAAGAAAATGTCTGATTGAGCCACGCCATGCCTGAATAAGCCCGGCTGTTTGAAGCGGTGCGCATCACCGGCTCTCCGTGTTCATGGCTGGAATATAGAAAAGGCGCTTAAAACAAGCTGCAATATTGAGCTTAAATGGGAAGCAAATGATGAATGTGTTCGCGGAACGCAAGGCAACACGAATTCAGGGCTGTGAAACAACAAATAGAGCCTCACAAAGATATAAATATAGATATGAGGAGAGGGGCACATTAATATTTTAAATACACTGTCACAATCATGAAGGCCGAGTGTCCTGACTGTCCGCCTGCACATCACTTCTCCAGCTGGATTTCTACATTCGCCTCAAGCCTCCAGCCTTTGAAAACTCCCTTGCTGGTGCATAAAGCGCATCTGCTTTTACGGGGAAGTTAAAAGGCTCAGTGTGAAGAGTTCAGCAGCGGGTAAAGCAGACTTCACTTAAGGTGCGCAATCAGTCTGACAAGGAGGTTGTTGCAGTGCGCAGTGATGGTGCGTTAGGAGACGGGCAGTAGGGAGGGAAAAAGGTTATTCTGACTCCTTACCTGAGTCATTAGCCTGTCGGCACCGGTGTTCTCCTCATCCTTGAATATGATGTCTGTGTTATAATTGGGAGTCAGTTCTTTAAATCGCTCGGAGTTTCTTGTGATCTTGCCTTCGTATCTGCCGCTTGCCCCGAGGGTCTTCTCCGCCACATTGGGGATGAACTGCTTATACGCAAGAGGTGTCAGCTTCTTCGGGTGCCTTCTCCTGCCGTAGCCCCTGCCCGGTCCGCATCCCATCCCAGAGGACACCAAGGACAAACAGATGAGACCGACCAGTACGATTCTGGTCCAGAGCAGCATTTTTGTCCTTTAAGATCTCAAACGAGTCGCCGCTGCTATCTCTACCGTCTGCCTCTCCCGGCTCTCGCAATGTCCTTGTCTCCTCCTCTACTTCGCCTTCGCCTGGTCTCTACTGTGACAGGTGCGGAAATGAACGCCTCAGACAAATGGTAATAGCGGGGCACATCGAAGGAGGTTTAAAAAAAAAAGTAGTGAGGGAATTAAAAGCCACGGGATCTCTAGTCGAGCTGCAGCCGCTTGTGTGAGGCGACCGCTTTTACTGCTTTGTAATATAGCACCGATCTATAGCAGGGAAGGGATTTGATTGGCTCGCCTAGACAAACCCTCCTGATGTTATCCCACAAAAAAACCTTAAAAGATTTCTTCCACCTGAGGGTTAGTCAGTGTTGCGAGGAGGAGGGGCTGTTCCATGGGAAAACATCAATTATAAACCGTCTTTTTTTTTCACCCTCCCATTTTTTTTTCCAGATTTCACAGGAAAGGCAGGACAGACAGGAGCACTTGCACGGCGCTGGGCTCAAAACCTGAAGCAGCGTAGTTATGTGAAGTGATTTCATTATGTGTGCAGTAGCTGAACCGCGTCTGGGATAACTTTCCGCACAGAACGCATTTCCCCAGGAGAATAAAACTACTCGTGGACGCGCGCCGCACACGTCCGTGTCGGATGATTTTGCTGTGAGCCGGTAATTAATGAATAAACACAATAAAAAGTTTATTTACTGTTCAGATTGTTAGATTGGTGGATTTTAATTTGAAATTGCTCTTTTAAAACAGCCGCATGACAACGCGAATATACGCACGAAAATCAATTTGGAGACGTTTTCGTAACTCACTGTTTAGGTTAATCAAAGTCCAAAGAAACCTGAGCAAACATAACAGAATTTTCCTTTTGGTTTGACGCTGATCAGATGATCAAACGGAGTCAAACTTGAGATAAACGTGCACTAACATCCGTGTTGTGAGCACACTTCTTTGTGTTCCCCCAGCGCGGACTCACACCATGAAACGCTCTCCTTCAGAATGAGGGTTGGGAGCGGGACATACGTAAGATACAACATAGACGAGGCTTTTGAGAGTGTGTTCCAGACCGGTTCCACACACCCAGGACGAGTTCTTATCGGAACCGGCCTGTTTAGGGCTTAAAATGTTCTGCGTGCAACTGCCACGGGCCAAGGATCACCCACAGTCCGTCCTGCACACCGTCTCCCTTCCAAAGTCCACTTCACTGACAGATTAAGCCTTGGTACCCAGTGTATGTAGTGGCAATAGGAATGTAATTTGTCTCTTCTGCTCTCGTGAAAAGGATGAGGGGGTTTGGGAGGAGGGGTGGGGTTCATTTCAATCACCAGACTTTCCGAGTTGTTTTTAGCCCAACACACACTGATAGTTATATTGCTGTGATTAGAGCCAATTAAGAAATAATTTAGTGTTTGTTTAGCGGATTAAAAACGCATCACCAGTATGCCCTCACTCAAAGCACATCAGTTCAGACAAAAACAGATATCCAGATTGTTCCAGGAAGTCAAATTATTGTGTGATAACAAACCAGCTGTTAGGGTAATTACAGGAAGAGGGGCTGTTTTGGGGCAACTTTAGCTCTCATCACACTGACAGTGTGGCACAGGCCCTCTGAAGTGAGGATAGATATTCCAGCCTTTGGTGTGGCTTCAGTCTCATTAAACCTCACTCTGGCTGACCTCCAGTCTGGTACAGTCTGTGCCAGGCTTGTGGCACCACAACTCAGGCAGGTGAGACTACCTGCCGCTCACTGAGACCATGTACATCAAGTCTTGGCCAAAAGACGGCTTGTGCACTTGGCACGCTGCTGTGTAACCCCGACTATGATACTCTCCAACCAGTGACGGCTTTCAGTTTACGTATCGCTGACTTCCCTCTGTTTTTTTGCTAAATGTCAGAGAGATTCTCAAGATGTCTTTACCAGAAATTTTTCAGCAGCTCTTTCTGCAGGGGTGCTGTTCAAACACAGAGCTGACAGCAGTTGTGGTGCGCCCGAGGGACACCTGAGGTGCTGTTTGGCCCCAGGTCAAAGTCTTGGTTCAGGTGTCACAGATCTGAGATAAAACCTGGCATACCACACAGACGCCTCAAAATCACGGAGACAGGATGATGTTAGACAGGCCTCAGTCCTCGCACCCAAAAACAGGACGAGAGTGTGATAATAATATTAATGATAAGAATTATTTTAATTATGACAGAAACTTTAAGGGATTCTTTGCAAGCGAACCAAGTGACAAAATGCGATGTTAAGTGAGATGAATAATGCAGTGACTGTGATGAATAATACAGCCTAAAGAGCAAGGTGTTTTGATGTGAGAGACTGGATTTGAACTTGAGTTTCTCCCACAGAGGAAACCTAGCATCTATCAGCCCGACCTGGGGCAAATAGCATTTGCAAACATTATACTTCATTGTTAGGTTTTGGCCTCGTCCAATGCCAGATAGGTGGAGTTTGCAACTGCATGCAATGGAAATCACAGTAGACAGTTTAGATGATTAATCAAAGTATCTAAGGTCAATTTAGCATATGAACTTGTTTGAGAACTTATCTTGACACCATCTAAGAAAAACTCAAACACTTTAAAACAAACACTAAATATACTTGCCATACCTGCTTATTCCTGTTCTGGACTCCAACAGGGTTTACTCCTGTTCAGGGTGAGTGCATGCTGGGATGAAAACACCCTGGTCAGGCCACCAGTCTAACATGGGGTAAACACACAGACAACAATAGTATATTCACACACCTATGGACAATTTAGAGTTTGCGCTTCAGCTTCCAAATAGACAATTTCAGTTTGTCACATGGGGTTTGAAAGGATTTTATAAGCCCAAGAGCTCAACCACAAAGGCACACATAATCCTGCCATTTAAGTTAGAATGTTCAAACAGAAAGTTTTTACCTGACAACAACAGTTTTTTGTTTTTTTGGAAAGCCCTCTGTTGTAAAAGCTACCTGAACATCCCGAACAAAGTTTAAATCAGAATCAGAATTCCTTTATTTATCCCCGAAGGGAAATTCTTTAAACAAAGGCCTTTGCTAAACAAACAGCTTCCAAAATCCCTCATGTGTACTGCCTTGTGAGATTCTGCCACACTTTTATTTGCGTTGACCCTGGTTTTGCATTTGAAGGTGACACAGCAAAACAGAGGCTGATTTTATGAAACAGTCCTGCAAGGATTGAGGGCATTACACAATTCATATTAAGAAGCCTATTGCATGTGATGGCTAATCCAACATGAGGCGTGAAAATGGCCAATGAGTCATCAGGTTTTGGCTCTTTCTGTGTCGCATCAAAACCTGTGCCCCCTCAAAACAACATCACAGGCCCTCACGTAACCCTCCATCCAGTCGGAGACATCTACGTCAGTCCTTTCTTTTAAAAGCTTCTTCTACAGCCTGACATTCAAGGGAATTAAGAGATATGCTTCGAATCAGACTAAATCCACACCCATGTTTGAGTTCTTGTGCCACAGTCTCGATCAAGCACGAGCGAGATGCAACTAGAAGTGGTTGAGTGAAGTTTTACCAGTTTAAGTCCCCCCAATTACTGCTTTAAAGCCTCCTCCTGTCTGAATGTTTTGTAACATTGTTAGACGGATTAGAACTACAGAATAATCACGCACAAACATATAAGTAGTGTCAGGCTTTCTGCGTTGTTTTCCTTTCCTGCAAACAGGGTTTTTTTTCTCCCTTCCAGGCCAACAGAAAGCCAGCCATACCACAACTCATTGTGGTTTTCTCTTGCAGGTGGGGTCTGCATTCAAACCTTTATCCTGTTCTGAACTTTTGACAAACAGTTTATAGCACGGACACGTTGCCGTCTATCCCCGGAACATGTGTACTCTTTTGTCAGCATAATAACGTTTGAATAATCTTCCTTTAAATGGCTTATCAAAGCCGCACGCATCAAGCATTATGAATAGGTAAAGAGTCAAAATTCAGCTGAACAGATTTAGATGCCCTGAGTCTACTCTGTCAAGCACAATAGAAATTTCACAATACAGTATCTGGAATCACAGCCCTCAGCGTGCCCCGGAGTCTGTAAAGGCATTTTATTTGCACTCTCCAGCCGCTCCCAATACTTAAACATTAAACGCCAAGGCTAGACAGGCAAAACCACTTTGAACTGCAGTGCAGGGTGAACTCAGTGGGAGGGGAAGGAGGTGAGAGAGTGGTGAGCGGGGGGCTGTGGTGTGTGTGTGTGTGTGTATGAGTGATACTCCACCAGGTGAGTCAGTGTGCAACACCATCACAATCTTAGGCAACGGGGACGGAGAAGGGAAGGGCTCAGGCTCGCTGATAGGCACACGGGGCTGTAAACATGCAGACAAAACTGAAAGTTTCCTCTGAGACAGTGTGAAGACTTTACATCTGAGGAATTACTTCTGTCAGTTGAGTGGCAGTTCCTTTTTTAAATATTACGGTACCTTTTTCTATAATGTCTCAAACTGTTAGTTTCATTTTATTGACAGCACATGCAGTCGATTTCGGTTCACTTCTAACCCGTAAATGCGTGGAAAGTTTCTTAGGATGCACTGCAAAGAATCTCTATCTTAAAGGAACAGTTTGACCTTTGGGGAAATGATGTGCTTTCTTGTTCAAGGTTAGATATAAAGATTGGTACCACTCATGTCTGTCTGCTAAATATGAACCTGCTGGTTAGCGTAGCTTAGCGTAAAGACTGGAAATATGGGGAAACAGCTACACTTAAGGGACAAAAATATTGAGACACCTGACTATTACACCAACGGGGACTTTAATGACTTTGAATTCTAAATACGTAGGCAGCGTGCAGGGTGTTTCTCTGGGAATGTTTGCCCATTCATGCAGTAGACCATTTGTGAGGTCTCGCACTGACCAACCTTGTTTTATGGACCTTGCTTTGTGCACTGGGGAAAAGTCATGCTGGAATAGAAAAGGGTGTTGGAAGCATAGTATTGTCCACAGTGTCTTGTATGCTGAACATTTCCCTTCCACTGGAAGTAAGAGCCCACATAATGTATGTTGGCTCCAGAAGGTCACTGCTTCTGACCAAGAAATAGTCCTGCATACAACCCCACCATAAAAACCTCAACCCCGACCCTCTCATCTTAACTGTCAACCAAAACGCTGACCCATCACTTTAAAAATTAATTTGGCTGAAAAAAAATAAAAATAAAATTGAATAAATTTCTCTAAATGAAGAGAGAAGAATCTGCTAATTGGGATAGTTTATTTCTAGTTTCATTTTCTTGACATTTTCTGTGGCTGTTATGAGTTTGCTTTTGTCCATAACTATTCTGACAGTTTCTGACAAAGAATATGCACATGATGTTATGTAACTTTTTCAAGTCTAATTTGAGATAACATTGATGACATCAGTAGAAATCTTCCTTCAAAACCACAGAAATCCTTACTTGAACAAAAGTATCTTGCAGGTAGAATTAAAATCTGAAGATGAGCTCAGCTTGTCATATTTTGCATGTCTGTTGTTTGTTTAATCCCACCAAGAAAAACACTGCTGATCAACAAGGCTACAGAAAACAGTTTGAGTCAAAACACCAGCAGTAAACCCAAAGACAGAAAAGTTGTGAAACAGTCTACCACTGACTGATATACGAATTTAATCACACTGGTTTTAGAGTCCCTGCAATGCAAATATACTTCTTAGTGACGAGCAGTCTGCTTCAACACGATCTCCTCAGCATTCGCTTTCATTAAGGACACTGATTCTATCTCTCTAATGAGCCCTGAGTGCTTTGAGTGCTTGCCATTTCACCCCGGGCCACGAAAATGGAGGTTATAATTCCCCCGTGACTAAAATGAGGTGTAGGAACACAACAAACAGCAGGAAAACTTAATCACACCCCCTTAGCAGGCTACCACACTACCCATGCCAACCACAGTAACCACCTGTGTGTCTGATAGTCAATTATGATATGCTAACATGCTGCTCAGGCATTCCTCTCCTCAATCAGCTCTTTCTCATCTGTCTTAATCATATCTGAAAAACATACTGTCTATCATCAAACAGACAGTGTTTTTTTTTGTTTTTTGTCAGGATGGTTGGTTAAATATATGTTGCTTGTATATTTTTACATTTCCTCCTCTATTTTGCATCACTCATTGTCATTTCCTGCGCTCACAGCATTATTGTTTCCCCTTTAATTTAAACCGACGTGCTGCAGATATCATCATTTAAAAAACGGAAGTGCTGGCACATTCTGTGGTTGGTAATATGGCTTGTGTTAAATCAAAGCTGATAGCGATCATTTCCGCGGCAACTTGCATCGTTCCCGCTCTGCGCATTCAAATTTTACTAATCCAGGAAATTGCAGCCACTAATCAAAGTTATTGCCTGGAAAGAACAAGGAAGCTGAACAAAAGTGACACTGCCTCATACCCAATTAATTTGTGGCTTTGGATGGACACAGATCCTTGTCAAACTGGATATTTGATGGCTTCGCTTTTCTTTCTGTCTTTTTTTTTTTTTTTTTTTGAAAGCGGCAGTTAATTTTCAAACATTGCAGTCTGTGCCATGATCAATGCTCTTTGGCGGTCACAAATTATAGAGATGAGAAACACAACCATACACACATATTGCATCGCTTCATTTATCATTTGCATCCAGATACTCAAATTAAATGATGTAGTGTAAATGCATCTGTTTTGGCTGATTATAATGCAAAAACAGTCTGAACAGACTTCTTCTCAGATCTCAGTTCAGGACTGTACAGAAGTTTACAGCTGAACATTATGTTTCATGTTTTTAAAAACCAGTGCTCTCCACATATTTTCAATGGACACTCCCTTTGACTGAGAGAAATGTTTTTTTATTTTTTATCCACCTTCAAACTTGTAGTCTTCACCCTCGACTCACACCAAGTCAAGTGACATCATTTGAGCCCCCCCCAACCCACCCACCCAATTTCACGCAGTTTCCACTGGAGGCACAAGCATCTTTATATACCTATACAGTCACACTCCTTAGGTCCTCAATAGACTTTTTTGGTCTTGTGTAAAATCAGTGGAGTTCCCCTTTAATATGTTAACATGTCAGACACATTATTACAAAGCCATCACAGTGCACAATAAAAGACGCTCAATTAACAATTGCCAAACTTATGACAAACACAAGAACTGTCCGTGTCACATGTTTATTGTATTGGCTGTATAGAAAAGCCGTACTTTCTGTGAAGATGCAGAATGAAGTGAAGGCAGGAGCTACTGTTGGATAGTGACAAATGATGTGTTCAGGTTCAGTCACTAAAGACCTTCACCCGCTCTCCTGAGCAATTTAGCCAACCCTCCCCTTAGCAAGAAGAAAACAACAACCTCCCCTCTTTTCTGAATTGCCCTCCCCCTAATATTTTTTTTTTTTTTGCCCTGTTCCTTATCTTTGTGAGAGTGAAAAGTGATGTATCTATTGAGCTTCAATCCAAACAGACACAAAAAGTCCACAGTTAACCTGTCAGCAAACTCCAAAATCAATTCATCTGATCAGAGAGTAACAGACAGAAAGTGAATCCTGCAGCTGTAGTAATTCACACAAGCAGCGAAACGTCAAAACATGTCAAGATGTGCAAACTGACAAACACTTGACTGCCTCCAAGTGGGAAACTTTGACTCAGTGGATATATGCGAGCATGCATATGCGAGGACGTGTGTGTACGACCATAGCAGTGGGAATAACAGCCTTACAGGAGTTAATGAGGCGAGTGACTGACGGAGCAGCCTGCCTGTGTCAACAGAGTATGGAAGACAGTCTGGTTGGGGGAGCTAAGCTTCTGAGAGAGCCCAGGTGAGGAGAGAGAGCGAGCCATGAGCCGGTGTTGATGGGAAATGTCAGACGCTGCTCCGGAGGACGAGTCTGATTAGCACCCAGACTGCGCTGCACTTTGGCGATGACCCCTGCCTCTCGCTCCTCTTCCTCCCACTGACACCCTGAATAACAAAATCCACCTCGAGACATCTTCATTCTTTCCTTTAACAAGCAGGAACTCCCCGAGAAACTTCAAATAAATTAAGGAAGGACCAAATCCCTTTTATGGCAGCTCCATAAAGAGCTGCCAAACAATCATCCGCTGGGCTCTTATACCTATTTGTTTAGCCGGTGTGGTTGTGTGGGCTCTGGGTTAATTATTTCACATGGCAGAGGCTTCTGTTTTTGTCCCCTGAGAGAAAATATTGGGCATTGATAGGCATTAAAACTCCTTTGATGTCTGGTTAGTAAGAGACACATTAAGCTGACAGACAGACAATAAAATTCGACAGGTGGATAGACAGGCAGACACACAGAGTGAGTAGGTAGGTAGGTAGGTAGGTAGGTAGGTAGGTAGGTAGATGGATAGATAGATAGATTCAGACATCATAACAAACTTGTGCCATCACTCTTGGGTGTGAGTATTTACGCTTCTTACCACATGACTTGTAATTACCACATTAAAGGGCAAATCTGTCTATCTCTCCTTGGGTTGTGCAACATGACAACAAATTGTTATGAAAAATCTTAAGGCTTGGCTCATCGGGGCGTGTGAAGGAAAACGTCACATGTGGAAGAGTAGATCTGATTTATATTTAGCTGTTGGTGTGGCACACCTGGGAGACTCCAGAGATGTTGTGTTTATTATGCCTCACTGAAAAGGGTAAACTTGAATTTTGGACTGTGTAATAACTTGTGGACTAGACAGATTTGGGGGAGTTTTCCCTATCTGAACTGAGGGTCTGAGGACAGAGGGTGGTGCAGTGGTTTGGATTGTCGCCCCACAGCAAGAAGGTTCTGACCCATTCAGTAAGTCGGGGTCTTACCATACTTAGGCTTCCTCTCACAGCCCAAAGACATGCAGGTTAGGTTAACTAGGGATTCTAAATTGCTCAAAGGTGTGAATGTGAGCAGCAGTGGTTGTTTGTTTGTTGAGAAGCGGTGATGGATGGATGGATGACTACTCTCAAACTTGTTTTCCCCCAGGCCAGGGAAACAGAACAAAATCAAAGGACAAACAGGAACTCATATCATATATATCATATTCTCATATCAAACTTAGGTTGTCTATCCATGCTGACATTAACTACACAACAACAGAAACACTTCTTTATCGGATGCCCCCATCAACAGGGCGACATCATCTGTTTATATTTTCGAAAACAATTACGAATGAACAAAAATGAATATATATGCACTCTAGTTAAGGTTTGGTTAGCACAAAAAAAGGATTTTCTGGGATAAAATAAATGTCTCTGATTCTTCTTGGGAAGACAGTCTTAAGTCTTAAGTGGAAGGTTTGGCATGTTGCCGCATTTTGTATAAAAATAATGAAATACTTTGATTTGATTTGCTTTTGCCTCCCCACATTTCTGTATTTGCTCTTTATTTGTGTGTATTTTGTGTGGCGGTATACCAGGAAACATTGGCGAATGCATTTCTCAAGTTTTTTTCTTCATTCATCCTACTTGGGGACAGTCCACCAAACTCCAAACAGCACACAGTATAATTGCCTTGTAAAGTTGATACGGTGAGCGTGTTAGCAAACAGTAGCCTATTCACACATCCATCTAAGCACCATTAGCATCCATTTGGTGTTGTGTTTCGACTTAATGAATAAACCCAATCCTTTACTTTCAGCTCTGTTTTTGCCTGTTTTTGCTACCAATTCCTGAGGGAAACATCCAATAAATGCCTCACTAGCTTCACTAGCTAGTTGCCAACTTTGTCCGTCTGCCATTTGTTGCTCGGCTGGAAACAAGCTCGATCAGAAGGGTTAGAGTGAACCAAAACAGTAACTTTGCAGCCTTTGAAAGCTGATAAGAAGCTCCAAATAGCTAAGAGTAACCATAGAGTGCGGTGATAATTTTCCAGAGGGTTTGTCACTAATCCTGTCCTTACAGTGCAAACAAAACCCCAAGAACAAAATATGTTTCAACAATTCAAACAAGAAACTGAAATGTTGCTTCAGGTGGAATATATGCAGAAGAAGGGGCTGTATGGGCATGTCAAAACATATCCTAGACGTCGTATTTCTTTGTGTTATCAGAGAGGATCAGACTTTATCATTAGCCCAACAGTTGTCTTGGGTGGTGGTTGATATCCTGAATTGGAAAGAAGGTTAAAGAGGTGAAAGTACAATCGAGCTTGTGTCTGGTAGCCCTGGTGGCAAATGAACTTCTCCCCACTTCCTGTCTGCAGGTGGGAAACTCCTCATCCTTTATCTTTACGGCCTCAGAGAATGGCTGCCCTGTCAAGAACGGAGGGGAGGAGTTTACGGGTTGAAAGTGTTTTTCGACTGTGCAGGGTGGAGAGGTTTATAAAAGGCTTAGATCACAGGTGAGGGGATCACAGAGGAGACTGCGCAGGTGTTTGAGGAGTGCACTGAAGACGACTTTAGTACCGTGTACATATGAACATAATATCATATCGTACATTATCTTTCAGCTTTGTGAAGACGTGTTCTCTCTGCAGATCAAAAGCACCGGAAACGGACCTGCGCAGAGCAGGGATGATGGTTACACTTTGCAGTACAGCCAATCTCACAGAGATTATCTCACTCAAGGCTCTTATTATTTAATAGTAGCACAGATTGATTATTGTTTAGTGCTGCTCAAATTGGTGTTTATGCTCTGTTCTTGCACAAAAGGTATTTCCCCACCTTAGGTCCTCTTTTGTTTCTCGAATAACCTCACCTCACGCCATTTCTCATCAGAAAATTCCACGTTACGAGTATGGTCATATTATAGGATATTTTTCAGTAGCTACATGGATTACTTAGTGTTTCTGCCTTTTTTCAAGTGTTTTTGCTCAGTTTAGACCCGCTTTTGTTCCTCTATAATCTCACCAAACTATCAGAGGCCCACTTCCACCGCAGGGTTTTTGGCAAGGTCGGGGCCGGTGTGAGTCTTCGCCACATCCTCTGCTTGCGTAGCTCCCTGTAAACTGACAGGGCAGTGTGTAAAAACTCACCCACTCGCTACATTGTCGAGTAAGCTGCCGAAAAGACTGGAGCTCAGTGCTCAAAAATGTGTTGAATTTTCTGCCCTGAATGCTTTTTCTTCAAATACAGAAAAAGTCAGGAGGACAAAGAGAAGCGTTATTGCCCAGAGTTAGGCGTGAGGAAGGTTTTAATGATTTTTGATGTGAAAGCTCAGTGATATCTTGTCATAATGTAGTTTATGCAAATCTTTGGAAGGCTAAGAATGACCACAAAACAGGAGAACAATTACCTGCACAAAAGGAGGAAAACTGATTTGTATTCAGTGTGTCTACTGATCTTATCTCTGTCAGAGTGTCTGGCTGGATGTCTTGGTCAGGGCTGAGACAACGTGCAGCCTGACACATAGCAGATTAAGGAGGAAAATGCTGCAGATAGGCTGATCAGAGGTGTCTTGAAGCTGTCTGGGCTTATAGCTTTGGTCACGACCTGTTGGAGATCTGTGGTAGTTTGTTGTGGAACAAGAAGCTCCTCAGTGTCCTCCCAGAATCTCATTAAAATGATAGATGTGGTACTCTAAAATCTGATGGTAGATTTTTATAAACATGTCTATTTTCAGTCTTATCTTGCTGCACTCTGTACCTTAAGCTTTGGCTGTAACAACCATAAAACATAAATGTTGTCGTCTTTTATCAAATCGTTGTGTTTGTCAGTACTTGAACATGAATAACCACAGTCACACAGCAAGCTCACGTTTTACAGATAGAATTTACAGTCTTTTACATCTTCAAAATGTGAACTTTTTAGCAAATAGGAATTAATGTTTGTTTCTGAAAGACTGAACTTCATCTCTCTCAATTAAAACTCAAAAATCGACAAAGTTGCAAGGCTTTCACATGACAGCAATGAATAATAATAATGTGAAGATCGGCTCTGCTCTGATCCTTAAACTGTGTTAAGAGCCTTATTTTGCATTGAAAAGACATTTAAGGCACTAATATAAAAGTAGGGAGTGAATAAAAGTGGAGGTAATGGAGGTGCATCGATCTCCAGAAGAAGTTTGCATAAAATCATCTCCTGATAGTCTTGACATTGTTGAAAAGGTGGTTGTTAACAGCTCAGAGACAGACTTTTAGAGACGGTGCTTAAAGCACTTAAAGAGCAGCGAGTGCATCAAAGAAAAAAAAACATAAGTGAAAAAGGAGAAAGTGAACAACTTTAATGAGGGTATGATCAGTGTGCAGCCACTGTTCTTGTCGCATAGCAAGTGAGGAATCTGGCAGAGCTAGAATATAGACTTCTCCCCTGCTGCTCGATATAATGTCCATACCTCACTTCTGCACCTATACATCCATACACCTGAAAACAGGAGGAAGACGGTGGAGTCACTAAAAAGATGTAGGTAAAGAAGGGAGAACAGATGGTAACAACTCACAAAACAATTACATTTTCTTAGTGTGTCTTGTATAGAAATATCAAATGGAGGCATGGATTTATTACAGCGATCATTAAAGCATTTCCACAGTTCATTCACAGGTTCTCAGAGTGTAATCTTGTTTTTCCCTCATGAATGTGGAGGATTAGTGTGTGTGTGTGTGTGTGAGAGAGAGAGAGAGAGAGTAAGACAGAGAAAGAGGATCAACAGATGATTTGGGGGCCAATAGGGGGCACTGGGGGCCTAATCCACAAGTTTGGGAGCAAGCAGTAGTTCAAGTAGCACCTTCTTTTTTACCTCCTCGCTCTCACACTGAAGCAACTCTAACCTGGTAAATTGAGAGAGATGAAAACTTCACGACTCGTGTCAGTTGCGGAGCTTTATCTGGGGCAAGGCAGCCCCGTGCAATCAATCTTCTGTGCTTGGTGAGACCACGGACTCGGCTGCCGCTGTCTGAACCATCATCAACAAGTCAGTGATGTCTAATCAGGGCTTGATTGGCACCCTGGGTAGAAACGGCCTGTAAATCAATCAAATGTGAAATGATGTTTCAAGGGCTCAGTCAGCTCTCTGTAAGTATAGATGCTGCTGTTTTGCTTCCATCAGGAATATTGTGCATTTCATACATATACATGCCACTTATGCAGTTTAAACATTTTTTTAGAGGAAGATGCTTATTATCAGACTGTCTTCACCATATTCAGAACCTTTCGAAGCCTTCCTGCTAATTATAAGTCTACCCTGCTTCTGCGATGTATTTGCTGTAGTGAATTATGTTAAAGCACATTGTTGTCACCAGTTATCCTGCTCAGAGAGATTGAGTTGCTCTCCTCTACCTCGTGAGCCGTGGTTAACAATGGAAACAGTTCATGGCTAAGATTTACCCTCACTCCTTTGTGTGATGTATGCAATAAAAAAAAAAAAAGACGAACAAAGCGCCCTGGCATACTGTGTGTGAGAGATGGTGACAAGGCTCCACAAAATACCAAACTTTCCTAACCAATGTACTTTGCAAGTCTGGTGGTGACAAAGATAAATTAGCCAAAGACAGAGTGGGGGACGCTTCAACAGCAACCGACCCTCCGACACCAATTAGCAGATTGATTATGCGCCTGAGAGAAGCGGACGCTTGTCAATCAGCGCCACACAAGGGGAGCAACAGGAAGGAGCTGGCGTGGATGTACCTGGAATGTTAAAGGAACAAGAGGCTGCTCCGGGGGATCTTCACAGAGGCACTGATCCATAGGACTGTGTAGCGCTCAACGCTGACACACTGAAACAGCAAAGGGTGCAAATACCACTATGCCACATGGAGGCCTGAATACCTTCACAAGCTGCAAACTCAAATACCTGTATAACTGGAGGCACACAGGCCTGTTATGATGGCTGGTTATGCATCCTGCTTCCTGGACTGTATGATCTGAGGGGATTACTGCAGAACAGTTATTGTGCAAATGAAGTGTGTGTATAGATTATTTGCACACATGTATGCTCTTGTTCTGTTCATGCACGCACAGAGGCATATACATCCCCACATTATCCATCAACTCCCATGGGGCTGGGCATGGCTGTCCTCTGGATGGTGACAGTCCTGTTCGCCTTCATTTAGCAAGGACACACCAGCAAGGACATAAAGTAAATAAACGCCAGTCGCTAAATTTAGTGCTGCCTGGCAGATGCAAAAGCCCAGAGAAGAAGAGAGAGTTCATTTTTGACTCAGACACAAAAAGACTGCAACTGTGCTGCTGTTCAAAGAGGTTCAAACTAGGTTACCTGCATGCTGTCAGCAGCAGAACGATGGAGAAATGTTGTGGCTCAATTTGATATATAAACTCAGAGTATACAAAAAAAACACAGGCAAGTCAACAGTTAAAGTCCAGACAGCACAATCCTATTCAATGGGGCAGTTAAACTTGGAGAAGATAAGGGCACAATTAGATTTGGCTCAAGGAGGAAAGACCATTAGGTCCTGATTCTCTGCCTCCCCCTCAGAATATATGGTCCACAGTCACTCTTAAAAGGATGAGACGATGACATCACCTCCATATTCAGAATACCTAGTGCATGAAAGAATGAAAAAAGGAGAGGAAAAAGAAACCAATTTGTTAGATTAAACATTTCTCATGCAGCCGCATGATTTAGAAGGTCTGCTGACCGCAGTCGCGCGAGGTTTTACCTCCCCTAAGACACAGCATTCTGTCAATCCGGCCCAGCCAGAATTTCTAATTATAGGCTGCAGACGCAAGAAGGTCAAAAGCTTATTAAAAGTCAAGATTAAAATTCCCATTGCATATTATAAGCTACCTCCTCCCCTGACTAGCAATTATTTGCTAACTCATGGCAGTACAGTGAGCGATATTTCTCAGGAGGAACAAGTAACATGTGAGGTCAACGAGTGTGTGGGTCTGTGTGTGTGTGTGTGTGTGTGTGCATGTGTGTGTGTGTGTGTGTGTGCTGTGGGGGGGTGTTTGTTATAAATTGTGGTTGCTGACATCTGGTCACACCTTTGTACTTCCTGATCTCTACTGGTCAGCAACTGATTTAGCAGATTCTCCTTCCTTCTTTGGTGAAATATGCAAAGTCCGCACTGCTTGATCTCTTAAAGGCAGCAGTATATGATGTGTCAATACAATGTTTTACTTGAGTGAAAAAGTGAAAAACACCTCAAGTCTTGAGTTGAACTTCATTATTCAAATATCTTTGGCTAAATAAGCAAATTTCAGAGAAAACATTCAGAGAAAACACAGCCAGAAAGCTTCATCCAAGTTGTGTGGGTGTGGTTTGATTGTCCGTGTTGGAAACATAGCAAACAAACTGATTGAGAAAATATGTATACTGGGCCTTTAAAATATTATTAGAACTGACATGAATGACAAAACCTTAAAAATTCTTTCCAAGTTATAGTAAGTCAGAATTAACCTTTGAACCAATTTTTCTGGATGAATTTTTCTGTCCAACAAGGATCTGTTATACGTTAACACAAAAAACTAGTGAATGAGAAGCACTTGATCAGCTTTGAGGATGTGCAAGTTCAAATAAATAAAAATAGATAAATAGTATAATTTTAAATGTATTCTGCAATTGACAGAGCCCTCTCATAGGCTGTATTTGTAAACATCCTCAGCTGTTTTGTAGAACAAAACTTGAAGTAAGAAGCTTTTCGAAAGCAAAAATGGGGGTAAATAAAGGAATGTCACGTAAAGACCTTCATCTGTGAGTTCAGCTATATTTCATACATTCTATAGTTCAATTAAAGATATTTAATCAGTGCAAACGTCAGGTGATCTGCTTTGTGACCATGTTAAACATGGTCAGAAATCTTTTCTTGCAGATTGTCTGAAAGTCTAGCCCTGGAGTAGCATGTTTTTGCACCATGGAGTCAGCTTTGCAGTGTCAAGCGGGGTCATCACAATAAACATCTTTTTCTCCCTCTTTCTCAGAGAGACCGCTTTACTCACCGTCTTTAAAGAACACCCCCAAAAGATGTGCGGACAGACGCCTCAGTGGACCAGCTAAGCTGTTGCTAGCAGACATGCTCTGTTATGAACCAAGGCCGTTTCAGTCAACAGGATCGATCTTACCCAGAAAAAAAAAACCTCTCCCTCTCTTTTTTTTCCTTCTCTGGAAAGCTTCCAGCAACGTCTAATCACCTTGCTGCTCCAGTATAGATCTGAGTTCACCTTCCATTATGGCGTTATGGAGCCTGAAACATAATTGAAAAATTGATTACAGAATAATGACACGACAGTTGTTTAATCAACTCACTTCAAGATAAGCAAATAAACTTACACAAGCACGCGCATGCGCTCTCTGGTGCATGGATAATGAAAGCTGCAAGGTGAAAAGCACTTTATGAAATGAATGGCTGAAACACTGCAGACCATAGTTATTATCAGTCCAGGCTGGAGGCTGAGACTCCTGTGAAGACCGGGATGCAGCTGAGAGTAATCTCTAACTGGATTTAATTGCTAGGTGGAGAACGGGTGTAGGGAGGGGTGTATGATTGGGGGGATTGCCATATTTATGAAAGTAAACACGATACCTCGCTTCCATGCTGCCTCCTCATATGTGGTTTCCCAGTCTCAGGTCATTTTCCTGCATCTGCTCCTCATGAAGGCAACTGCTGGGGGAATGAAGTATTAATTATGGCTGTGTGGTTGAATGGTGTCTGGGGGTATCAGCGTAGCAGCACATTTTAAGTTTCGCCCTTCATAATTTCTGTATGTTTGAGCTCAGATGCAGGACCGGGCATGTTTACAGCCTGCATTGATTCATTCAGGGTCGAAGGGAAAACCATGAAGAAAGCCATATATCTGTATTCATGTATTCACAATGCAACAATGACCCTCTCTGTGGCTCCAACAGGGAATAACACGAGCTATTTGACATCCACACGGTGATCAATTTACTCCGCCAGACAAACATGTTGTTGCTGACCTCCTCCCCTTTCCTCTTTCTCTCTGATCTTTTTGTTTTGGTGACTGGCACTGCACAACAGACAGACATCGTCTGTGAATCCCATATTGGTCGTGCAATGTGATAAAAGGGTCACTTGATATTTCGTGGTTGTCCACATTGCTGGAAAAAACCCCCTGCAGCTCACTAGTTCGGTACATTTCCATTCTGGTCTCGGTTTTTGTTTTTGAATTTCCGTGTAGAGCTTATCATCTACAAACTTAACTATACATTGGATCACCTTGTTTTTAGTTTTAATTTTAATCTTCTTTTGATGTGATCTTCCATGGGGGGAGAGGTCGCTTAATGCACAGGTATCAGTGGGAATTACAGGAGGCCTCCTGCACACTGTCAGCCACACTTTCTTGTGGCTTACTAAGTAGAGCTGGCTGCTGTCGAAGATGAAGGGCCACTGTGAAGTTTAACATAGATGATCATGCCTGATTTTTTTTTTTATGTTCTCTGTTCCAACCTTTGAACACAGGATGTGTTTCCAAGTCGAGTAATTAACTCGGGGCACAGCCATTTTCATCCAGTCTGTCAGAATGCTTCAATGGAAAGTTACCAAATAATGAAAATGAAAGATCAATACTTTGCAATATTACATTCCCGGGTTGCATTATTCTAAATGCGTGTGTGACTCAGTTGCAGTGATTACTTAAATTGTGTAATGAGGTCATCGAAGCAAACTTAATTCCAGCCAAGTTCTAAAACCGTTTTTTCGCTTGGCTCATAATTCAGAAATGCCTCAGCTGAACCCCTCGCTCTGCCTTCGCCAAAGAGGAAAGTATATTGAAGATTATAAATTGCAGAAATAATAAATGACAAAGCACTTTTATGCAATGGAGTAAGTTAGGAGTGAGTGTGAGACTGCGCGTGTGCGTGTTTGTTTATGTGTGACACTTTTTGCGGATATCTTGTCTGAAGTGTAGCAGTAAAGTGAGATTAGAGTCAAGGCTTTGTGTGGAGTCACGGACTGCTTTCAGTGGCGGAAGAAGCAAACGTAAAAGCACTAACACCGCAATGCAGAAATACTCCTTCACAGAAGAAGAAATCCTGTATTTAAAATCTTACTTGCGTAAAACATCTGTGAAATTTTCTTAAAGCACTAACTAGGACTGAAGCTTCAGTTTGTACGTCCCAATTCGGTGTGGTCGCGGTACCAATGGTTACGAATGGGACTGGTGCAGGCCTCCATGTCAGTCATATGATTCAGAACAGTGTGAATTTAAGTCAGAGAAACAGAGACAACGAATGAATGATGTGTCACAGGCACACTTTTAAACCCGCCCTTTCCACCAGCGTTGATCAAAGTCTGTGCTCCAACACTAAGCGCCTCACTTAAAAGTAATAAATTTGTCAGGAGGCAGAATAGATGCCATCACAGTCGGTGTCAGTTTGTTAGAGTGTGACAGATGAAGTTACGCCTCTGGTCACGCGAGCTTTCAAGCGAGCTAAAGACTTTGCATTAGCCACAGTCTACCTGCTGCTGTAGTATGTACAAGGTGAAATGAGGTTCTTAGTTGTAAATGTGGCTGTCAGTGTCTGACACTGACGGGATGAATTATAGCCAAAATGAAGAAGCAGGTTGGTTAGCCTGTTGTTTGCTAACTTTCTAACAACTGGGACTCCAAAGTTTTGATGTCAAATTCCCCAAAATTCACTCATCATAAATTAAGTTAAGATCAGCCTTTGTTTTAAATAACTAGTTTTTATGTTTTTGCACGTAACTGTAACTGTTAGCACTGCAAAACAGATAAATGAAGGTTGAAAACAGCAATAAGAACAGTCCTTGTGGTAATGTAGCATCTGTATTTAATGATGAATGCCTGCCAAATGCTTTTATTGTATTATGTATCATCAAAACACACATTTTATGGAGGATTATCATTTTATTTTAATTTTATTTTTATTACTTTTTAATTTTAAATCTTAAAAGGTACCATTGTAACAGCAGTAGAAAGTGCATAACAGCAGGCTGCAAGATTTCTTGCTAAGAAAAAGAGAGTAACCTGCAAGTAAGTCAGAACTTCTGAGTCAAAGTGTGACACCAACACCCACGCTGTTGTTGTGTCTGTTGCTAGCTAGCTCACAGCTAACGTCTGTTAAGCTGACTAATAAAGAGATGAGACAATCAGGTGAACGAATTTGTGCAAATAACACAAGGAAATTACAATGTGAGGAGAAATTTAACTGCAGAAGTGCTGCATTTTTGCAACCAAAGCACTTAAAGTCAAGCAAAATCCTGGTATGATTACGTCAGCCCAGTAAAAGTCAAATGATTGTGAACATTTTCTCTATTAAACTATGATCGCATTCTTACTCTAACCTTTAACACCTAAACATATCTCCCAAGACACTTAAATAATGCTAGTTGCTATAAGCTGATATTATTAGTGAACTGTTTTATAGACACCTTCCGCATCAACATTTTGCATCTTGCCAAGAAATATAAAAATGCCTTTCAAAATGTATTTGCAGTTGCACATTAGTAGAACACAAACGTAATTTATGGGACACTGGGTTGCTGTATAATATGCAGACTGGTAGACTGTGGTGATTCTCCGGCTGCCGTCGCTGTTTCAGCTCCAGCGATGTCAGTGTCAGTGCAGCCCGAGCGTCTCTGCCTCACTGGCAGCCGGAGGTATCAGTGATGTAATGCTCATCCAGAGACAAATACAGATATATGATATTACATCATCGCTACTAAACCTGGGTAGAGCGCACACACACACACGCGCACACACACACACACACATCAGCGTACTATACACAACCACGCACACCCACACACATTTAGGATAATTAAGCTTTTGCTGCTCAGCCTCCATTGTTGACATTCAGCAGCCTTTCAGAACTTTTGAATGTGGTGCTAATTTGGCAACGACGGTGCCTTTTATCATTTAGCAGATGCTTTTCAATCATGTGTGATGCTGTGGGGGTAAATGACTATCTCAGGATAGTCTAGAGGACTTTGGTAAGTTGGTGGATTTTTTGGGGAGGGGGGTGAGGAAGCTTTCAATGTGTCTACACTTAGGGTGGGAATGACAAGACCAGGGTGCAGGAAGAAGCAATTATATCCCCTGAAGAGTTGTTTGACAGTTTTATAGTGCAACATCTATTTTCTCTATCCTCCGTATCGACATCTGTCTGGGGAAAAGAGTGCCATTAGTTCCTCTGAAACACATCTCAATAATTAATGTTATGCTTTGGAAAATCACTGAATGTGGTGGATAGAAATGTTGTAGTTGGGCAATTGTTTTCACACTGGTCTGAAGAAAGTATCAGCCTCTATTTTCATAACACGCTTACGGGTATTAAACGTTCCTGACATGTGCTTACATGTTCGAAATGAGCCGCTGACAGACATAAATGCGACTTATGACATGTGTAAATCATTTCATAAGTGCACTTAGTGCTCAGATGTCAGAGAACATTTGTTTTTTTTTTATAGAAATCTTAAAATCTTTTATTTTAAAAACCTGACAGCAAACAGAACAACACCATTAACTGCAGGGTTTCTGAAGTGTCATCCGCAAATGCAAGTTAGAAAATCGATCCTATCTGTAACCACATTCAATAAAATATTCATCAAGTTTACAAATAAATGCCTGCGAAAACAGCTTTGCTTGTGTTGTTTTGTTCTAATTTTTGTCATTGTTTAGCAAGTCATGGTCTTTGTACCATAGCACACATTTTTCTCCTCATATGTGGGTCTGAGCTTCCTTCATGCTTATCATTGCTGGTCCAGAGAAGCTGGAGATTGAAATGAGGCACATCAGGACAGCCATATGTAGTTTAGTTACACAAGTGATAAGGATGAATTTCCAGTTATTGGTTTCAGGACAGCAAATATTTACCTCTCCCTGCTAAAGAGCGTGCCAAAGTACAATTACATGCCATAACTTCCAAGAAATTGCCCTTAACAATACATACAGTGACTCATTGTCTGAGTATCATAAAGCTTAAATTAGACTCCCAAGAAGATGGGATTAAAATCAATACCAATTTTCTTACTTTAAAAACAACAGCAATTACCAGCATCTAAAATACATCTGCATAATATTTTTCTTTTGCCTGAAGATTCAATTTTTTTGTTTTCTTATTCTGTTGGTATTTCTGTAAAGTTATGTCATTATACTAAACTATCAGTGGTGAGAAATTCACATGGGGGAAATAAGATACCACATCCAGTAGGACTAAATGTTGTATTTAAATATCAGTGTTGTATCATTAAGTTTATCATTAATCAGATCTCTGAGTAAGCAGATGGCATTTCCTCGCACCGTTCGAATCGCCTCAGGTCACACAGCCTACGCCAAGTTGCTTCCTCAACGCTGGTGTTGCAGTTGAAACACATCAGTCTTATAAATCACAACATACTTCATAAAGTGCCTACAGTGTAATCTGACATGTTATTAATTAGCACATCAGGATCGATAAGGCATTCCTGTGAGAACTGTCAGAGCCTGCAGCGTAGAAGATTTTCGTCCCAGCTTCTTGTAGACACAATCTGTCCATCAGAAGTAAGAGAGAGGAGGACAAGGATGGATATGTGTTTTTATTTTGTTTATTGCTTTTAATCTAGCAAACTTTACTGAAAATTTTGGTGGTGCTGAAGGAGAGGATAAAAGCAGTTAAGCAAAGTGGAACATGTGTTTTAAGATATGGATTGGACTACTACTGTATAAAAACCTTAAATTTTCCTCTACTTTTCCTTGTGGTGGCCATAACAAAACTTTCATGTGTCTTTCATTGTTTACGTGCAGTATTTACTGTTATTGTACAGTGGCTATCAGTACAGTGGTAAAATAGAAGTTTTGTCATGTTAGCATCACAGTTGGAGAAATTTGGATTTTGTAGTGTAATTTAGTTATACCGTTGGATGAGACCAGCTTTGAACTGCGCAACAGCACTCGTTTAATCATGGATTCAAGAAACTGCGTTAAATGGGAGTACCATGTGTGCTCAAATCACGTTGAGATGTAGGGATTGTGCAGGCCAGCAGAGTCAAAGTAAAGTCACTGTTTTGTTCTTTGTTGGATTCATCTTGGGACGACGTTTGCTTCAAATGACCATATGAGGCTAGTGGCAAAATCTAACTGAAATAAAGGGTGTCTGGAGCCATGAAGACGTGCAACTGGTCAACAGCAATGTGTTTAGAAGATCTTGACTTTTGTTGAATACACGTTCAGTAAACCACCAGCGGCTGCATGCATCACTGAAAATGAATTCATGATGCTCATGACGCGAAATTCTCGCTCTGCAGTCCATCAAGTTCCTTAGCCTAAATTACGTTTTGAGCTGCTACAGTCCTCAGTCCTCTCACCAGTCAGTATCATCCAACACTCTGCCACTAAGTGGATGTTTATTGAACCAGAGTTGAAGTCACTGTACTTAAAAATCCCACAGCGGCTGGAGCTGATGCGACTGGCATCAGCAATCATATCGTGTCCAAAGTTGCCCAAATCACACGTCTTGCCCGCTCTCACGTTTAGTGAAATAGAAGCTAACTTGCTGACTCATTGTCTGCAGGATCAAGCTGTGTGTATCAACAGGAAGACGTACCTAATAAAGTGGCCATGTTGTATACATACAGACAGGAAGAACCTGCCTGTTATGATCCACCTGGTGTTTTCCCACAGAGCAAACTTCATCCTACATTGTTATGACGCAAAAACTTCCTTATATAAATGGGCGTCAATGTATTGCAGCTTTTGTAACCCAGTGAGAGTTATTGTTGCCTCTCACAATTACATGCGAGTGTCATCACTATTTAGCTGAATACCCTGTAATATTATTTCTTCTCACCATGAATTAGGGACTACGAAAATTACAGGCTGGAGGTCTACCTCGCAGTTTTATGAACTTTAAGTGCTGATATTGATGGAAGGGTAATGGTAGTACTCAGCCCCGAGTGTAAATAGTATCTAAGGTGATTACTCTTTTATCATGTGGGGAAAAAGGTGGAGAAGCATTTAAAGGAAAAGATAAAAATGTGAGATCCAACATGGAGGGCCTCCAACTTTATTTTGATGGCTTGGTTTTTATTGGTTGTCAGTTTTGGTCCATGATGGAAAAAATATCCACAGTAATAGAGAAATGATTACAGTGTAATGCAGCGTGCCAATAAAGGAACTGTACCTAAGTATATTTGAGGTGCCATTGTGTGGTACTTCAGGTTTCTACTGCATTTAAGAGGGAAATATTGTGCTTTTGACATTAATATGACAGCTATTGTGTCTTTTCTTTGTGTATGTTCACAGCATCTGTGAGGAGGCATTTTACTGCATTATGAGTACTACTACTACATATTGCTGATAATATTTCTATACTTTTACTTGATTTTATTGCAGAACCTCTCCTTGCGACAGAATTTATTTTTGCATTGCTGTTTTACTACGTTCACTTACTTAAAGGGTTTGAGCAGCTCATCCTCTACTGTTTGTGGGCAATTTTAATGCAGTTGTTGTCTCTAATGATCCATGTGTTAATGATCACAGTGTTTTGCACAGCTGAGGAGCAGTCAAAGACAAATTCCTACAGCAGTAAAAATGTGTGGTTGTGTGTTTTTTTTCATGTTGGTAGGTTTTCTTGCTTTGCTCTATATGAAGTGTTGTTACGTGTTTTATTATGTCGCTTTTTACAGTGTAATAATAGTAATGATGAAATTTCTCAGAATGAAGTTTGTGTATGTAGCGCTCCATACTATTTTACAAGGGAAAAAGAACTACACGTTACAGATGAATTTCACATATAAACCAAAAACCCGCATACACACATACTCGATCGAAATAAAAATCTTGCGTATTTGTTTGTACATATCGTGTAACTGACTTTGTTAGACTCTTGATCATATTGCACGTGGCTGCAGAGGGAAACACATCAACATGGACTCACTTTGGCACATTTACATTTGAACTAAATGTTGAATAGTTATTAGTTATTAGTTATTATTGTGTGCGTGTGTGTGAAAATTGACTCAGTGTGTCAAACTATATTTTGTAAGACCCCTCATTTTTTCAGGTAATATTATGATTGGATGCAGATAAAAACTTTGCTTTGGAACATTTAAATTTTAATTGCTGTTTATTAAAAAGGCAAGGACAAAATAAAATTAAATTAAATTTAAAAAAAAAAAAATCCAAAAACATTTACGTCAGTCCAGGGCAACAAATAACCCACAAAGTGTAACTCCCACGCTGCGGTGTAATGTCTCGTATCTCTGAATACTATTCATCTGAATATGTGATCTTAAGATCTGGCAGTGGTCCACGATCGGTTCAGCATCGCTCCACAGCTGAGGACTCTCCGTCACACAAAAACAGAACACAATCTGAATGTTGTTCTCCTTTGCTACATCTCTAATCAATCTGCCTGGCAGCTCCTCTGTTCGCGGTTAAGCAGCTGTTAAATTATTTTGGTTAATTCGTATCTGGAGGCTCTCGTTTGCAAAATTCCTTAAAAAGCTCTCTTGACACCCATGTCGAAGGGTTAAGATTTTTGATTTTCATCAGCGAGTCGTGTCCTCCCCCCCCTCCCTCGCCTCCCTCTTCCTCCTTCAACCCCCCTCTTGCATTTGGCCTCCTCTCTCTGGGAAGCTGAACATATAGCTGATATCTTTCAATCAAGAGCTCTCCTGTCCTTGCAATCACAGTGTCATTGTTCGTCTCATGTTGTGGAAAGCTCTTTTGACAGAGTGCTGTGATGAATCACCTGGCTAAGGCTTTTGGAAAAGAAGCCTTCAGATCCCATCGCCCTCTTTTTCATAGAGTTGGAGGAAAAAAACAACATTCAATTCATTTCTCCTGCTCTTTCATGTCTCCTGCCGCTTTTTTTTTTTTTTTCGTGTCGTACACACAGTGTTTTAAAAGTTATTCACTGCAAACCCTCCTCTTTTCTTCTCGCTGGGCTTCACAAAGCAAATATCTGGCGGGTTTACTTCATAAAGGAAGCGCTTTTACTTGCTTAAGGTGCTGACGGCAAGGCACACTCTGTTATGTTGGAGGCTTAGAAAAACAAAACTTCGCAGGGTAAGTCTCAGCCGCCAAATTAAGTGGCAGAGGCTTCTAATTCTTCCTTGCTCGCCGTGTGGAAAAACGAATCCCCTCACTCTTTTGTCCAGTAAGCTGTAGCAGTGTAGAGAAACTTGTGCCCTTTTTCAAGTCTGTCATAAAATTCTGCTGTCTTTTTCCTCTTATATCAACTCCTAAAAGTGAAAAGAGGGACAAATATAAACTTGCAGGAGCAGCATGTGCGCACATGATCGGGTCCGGGGTGAATGTTTTTCAAAAGGCTGAACACATCATAGAAGAAACCGACTGTGGGAGAAGTGCAGATGACACTCCCTCAAACCAGGCAAAGGGAGTGATTTAGAGCACCTGTGATTTCACTACACCAGAGCACAATGTGCTTTCAGAACCTGTCAATGATCACTCAATCGCTGCAGTGGGCTGATTATAAAAACTGTCACGGTACATAACAGAATTTAAATCAAGACAAGCCACACATTAGCATTTTCCTATTATTAGAAAACATCTCACTTGGTTTGCTCCCTGCGCCAGCGCTATCAGAGGGGTTGGGTACAAAGGTGAGGGATGTGCTGCGTGGCCACCAAAGGAAATTTATGGATCCAGACGTACTGTACCTGCCAGTTGTGCAGCAGTCACTCCGCCCAGTCCTCCAAATGCAGACATAACAAGCTTCCTGAGTGATGAGATCCAAAATGTTGGACTGGCCTCCGAAATCTTAACCTTAACCAAACACTGTGAACTTCAATGACACACACATCAAACCATATAAATACTGATATACTTATACATCAAGAAATTCCTGACCACACCAAACACTGAAGTGATCTGCCAAACACCTCAGGGCATGACTTTTTAGACGCTGCTGAGCAATTAAAACGTTTTATTGAAGCCTTATACAGTAAAGTAAATTTACAGTGTGTTCTTGATTAACATTGTTTGGAGAGAGCATAAGTACTGCGCTTATAAGTATTGCATACACAATACAAAACTGGATAGAGACAAATGTCAGTTCGTGAGAGTTTAATGGTCGGAAGTTTTCTTAAGACCACGTTTAAAAACACTACTTTCAAAAGTGTTTTCAAAGAATCGCTTCCTATTTCTTGCAGCCTGAAATCTCTTGAATGCAGGGCATGTTTCAACATTCCAACAAGGTCCACTGTTATTTTGTCACGATTATTTTTTAGTCCTTTCATGACAATATTGAATGAGGCAATCTGTACAATTAAGGCACAGAAGCTTCAGCAATGTGAAGCTCGGAGACCTGGACAAACCCCTTTGCTGTCTGCAGCAGGAGGCCTGACACCTGGGCAAACACTGCAGCCCAATGATCTGTCATCAGCTATGGAAACTAGCACCAACCTGGTCGCTTTTGTCAGCGCACAAAAGAAAATGCCTCAAATTAATTTAGCACTCGGCATTCATCTTCTGTGGAGGCTTAAGACCTCATCTAAGCTTGCGAAACAGCAAGGGGCTCATGGGGCTTCATGTAAGAATTTTGGCTCATAGGTGAAGCCAAACGCTGTTAAGACATGACATGTTGACTGTTTAGTGAAGTATGTGTATCCTGTTAATTCAGACAGTTGGTAATACCTGGGATCTACGAAGCCCTCAGATGTACTTCTGTGTGTACTCTCCTGCTCTGATCTCTTTTACTCAGCCTTTCCTCCACAATACCAGACCTCTTGAGGACATACAAGATAATTGTCCCTCAGCCTTCTCTCTCCCACAGACAACTTCAAACAGAGCATTGCCAATTCGAGATTATGTTGGCTATCGCAGTGATGACTTCTAAGGCCCTCGATGATGACATGTTGAGTTTTGTGGTGGCCATCCTGGTGATGCATCGCTTAGACCTGAAGTACATATTCACACTGTCTGGAATGCAAATGATTAATGTCGTAAGTCTTTTGGACCGGGTCATGTGTCATAGCCAATCATTTTGCTGTGGAAAATGAATGTCAAATTCAAACGGTGATTCCGTTTCTTGAATTCAGTTTGCAAAATAAACTAGCTCCGTGAAAAATCGAAGTTTTTTTTTTGTTTGTTTGTTTTTATTTTAAAGTTATTCCCCGTTTTTGTAATGAAAACAATATAGACAATACTTAAAACAAAGGGGTCAGTGAGATCTTCCCTCCACAAATATTCTCCAAAATCCTCCAAAAACGTTTATTCAAATCGCCTTTTCCATTTGTCACGTATATTCAACAGAAGGGATAAGTGAAATAGACTGTAAATAAAATACAAATGCAAGCTTGGAGTCACTGAAAAAGTACTGTATGTCCTCTCAGTATTTCTGGATAGGAGAAAACAAAGAGTAAAAGTGCATCTGTTCAACACTTACTCCTACAAACTGCATTTACATATTGTAATTTGTATAAATGCGAAATGCCTTCGCAATGTCAAATACTTTTTCAGAGTAATGTCCTGTGTTAACCAGAGTAAAGCTCTCCAGCCAAAGTGCTTTTGTTGCATCAGCGTATGACTTGCATGAAGTTATGTCGTCTTCACTCCTGATAACAATTATATTTCTCACAAAATCTACTGGCAAACTATGTCCCCTCAGTATCTTTGGACAGGGTCAAAGGAAAAAGTGACATAAATACAATACACCTGTAAGTCATGAGATAACTTTTGTTGTGAATTGGCGCTATATAAATAAACTGAATTGAATTGAATTGAATTAAGACTTACATTTACAGCAATGATATGATCTATTAAAAGACATTCTGTGAAAAGGACTTACTTGCGGCTGAAGAAATAATTCCTATGAAAACTGCGGGGAGTGTTTTTGGTGGATTATTTAGAGTAGCCCTGCTTCACTTTAAAGCTATAAATTGATGCTGCTGCTGATTTTTCTTAAGTCTCATTTGTCAGTATTATGAACACTACAAATTCCAGGCAGAAATCTCAGAGGCTGGTGTCTCAAAATCTCTGCAAAACTAAAAACACGTTTGTTTGTTTGTTTGTTGTTGTTTTCACTTTGACTGGACTGACAACTAACAATGTCACACTTAGAGCATCATTTTGTAAGTGCTGCATTCAATGCTTTATGTATTTAACTGCACATTAAACTGCAGTTGTGAATGCATACATTTACTGCAGGTATGACTGCTATAGATTGCCACAAAGCATAGCACAAAAGGAGTAACCTGAGCGCCATTTCCATGGTAACACCATGCAGCTTGGCTGCAATCAGTGCAGCGTAGCTACGGCTGTCACACAAAGCCATTCAGACAGTCAAATGACGAGAGACCTTGAGAGTAAGACGGAAAGAGAGCCAGTGTGACAGGGCCTTTTCTTCTGAGTAGTGCATTATAAGGCGCACTGCTCAGACTTGATCACACACCAGAGGAACTCATCTTAAGCTCTTTAAACTAGTCAGTAATCCACCAATATGTGCAGTGTGACATGAATCTTTAGGCTGGAAAGGAGGGCATGCTACTGCATCGCATTCAGGTCACCTAATTCCTTGTCAGTATTATCCATCCCACATCCATGTTATTATTCTTAACAATACTTGCTTTCAGATAAAGCACTTAAAAGGGAGTTAGTGTATCATCTGGATTTACTTGAATGGCAGGAGAATTTGGCGAACACATCAACATGCAATGCCAGATATAACTCCAAAAATATTTCCACCATGACATAAATTTTTTTTTCATTGCATAATATACTGCGGCAACTGAACTTAAAGACAAGATGTCAAGTCAGAAATGTCATCCAGTGAACTATGGCCACTCAATATTTGTAGAGGAACCAGCCTGCTTTAGCGTGATGTGAAAAAGGATCTTGTGCTATAAACGTCAGCTGTACATATAAATATAAATGCATATGAATGTAATAATTGTCTTAACCTAAACTACAATTACTTGCTTTTAGAAAAGTATGCATCAATATCTGCACTGTGTCTGCAAAAAAAGCAAGCAGAGTAGGTAAAAAATAAAATGAAATGGTTCCTCAGCCTCATAGACATTCAGCATCCGTGGTGAGAAGAACATTAAGGCGATTAAACATATTACCTCTCTGCTGTATTTGTTTTTTTTAGTCAGTTAGTTGTTTTAGTAGTATGCATTGATGTCACAACATAACTTCCATATTACGTATCCTATCTGTAAAATGCTTTGATTAAAAGCTCAAAAACCATTAAGCAGTTTATAAGAAACTAATTGAGTAATTTATAATTCAGTCCCCAGTCTACAAATCCTTCCCAGGTCCTCCTTCGATGTAGCCAGAGGATGAACAATATACTTTGTCAGCCCAACGGTCTCATGGCCGGCTTCCCTGCAGGTTTCTTTTCAGCAACAGGTTAGCCACCAGGGCAGATTAAGCCTTCTCCCCTCCCCAATCATCCAGTAATACCAGCAGGCTGTATAAAGCCCATGTTGGGTTTTGCCTGTTGAATGGTGGCTTATGGCAGCTAAAGACCTCTAGAGGGGGAATCCAGAGGGGATTACTCTCACGTTCTCCATGAAGTGGGAAATCAAAACAGTCTTGAGCATCTTGGGTCGATCTCAAACATCCAGCGTCTACAACCCCCCCCCTCCAAACATGTGCATGCACACACACACACCCGCACTCGAACCCACCACACATACTAGAACGCATACTCACATCTACTCTCATTTACAAACATGCACCATTACACAGTCGCACAAACACACACACACACCTAAACTTTAGGCATATTGGACACTTCCATCTGTCTTTCCCATTGACACCCAGGTTTTTTTGATACCCCAGTATAGTCATCTAACAAGGGCCAACTCCACTCTGAGAGGATTAGTGTAAGTCGGACTGATAATGAAATCATGGGCTGAGTAGCTCTTGGGAGGATTTTATACAAAAGAGGCCTGAATTACTTTGTCTTTTCTCTTTCAAATTCTTTATTCTCTACGGTGAGAACATTAAGAACTCTATGAATTCTGCAACACATGTCACCCTGTGCCCCCCACCTCCACCCCGCCCGGTCCCATCTCATCCCGTCCCCATCTCGTCCTGTCCCCCTGTGTGAGGAGCCCCAACATTTCCACCGTCCATAAAGAAACTGCTTAGCCTGTTCTCATCAGCAGCGGAACACATCGTCATGGCATTAATCTGCTGCAAGGCCCGCATCCTCTTTCACCACAAGAATTTCGACTGGGATTACACAGATGATCAGCGTTCTCTCGCATAAATAGATTATTACACAAACTAGGCGCAAAACGTGGGCTGTGCTGCACTGAATAGTCGAGTGTCATCATTCATTCCCAATTTATCATCAAATGTAATAATCCAGGGCGGCACGGTGGTGCAGTGGTTAGCGCTGTCGTCTCATAGCAAGAGGGTCCCAGGTTCGAATCCCAGTCTGGGCCCTTCTGTGTGGAGTTTGCCCACGCAGGCATCTCACTGTGCCTGCGTGGGTTTTCTCCGGGTACTCCGGCTTCCTCCCACAATACTGAAAACATGCACATTAGGTTAATTGGCTACTCTATATTGCCCCTAGGTGTGACTGTGAGAGTGTGTCTTTGTGTGTTGGCCCTGCGATTGACTGGCAACCAGTCCAGGGTGTACCCCGCGTCTCGCCCGTAGTCAGCTGGGTTAGGCTCCAGCTCCCCCGTGATCCTGATGGATAAGAGGTATACAAAATGGATGGATGTAATAATCCACTGAACATTTCCCATTCAGTTCTTCAGTAGCTTTATGGCGTGTGTAGTATTTCATGTTGTATGAACTGTATGAGGTGATTTGATTTTTTTTTGGATGACATTTCAGAAAAAGTGAAAACACTTTTGTTATACAAGTACAGTTCTGTCTTTATCATATCGTCTTCTGTACACCTATAAAAAACATTAATAATAACATCATTTACACAACCATAGAGGAAATAAATTTAAAGTCTCACTTCCTTTGGGTTCCTCCTGTACATGACCTTGAACTTTGTTCAGCGCTGTTTTGATCTACAAAGAGGGTATATTCCAAAAACTAAATTTGATTATTATAGTTAATTATAGTTATGTTACATGGTCCACTATGTCATATCTGATATGTTAATTTTTGTCATCAGTAAAACATACTTATTCAGTCTTATTCATCATAAGCCATTATTCTTACCCTGAAACACCATTTATGGACCTGTCCACCCACACCATCACATCACCAAAGGAGGATTTTCAGCGTTAACAAGTTATCTTTTACCATTTACAATTCAAGTGAGTCATGCACAAACGCCCTTTCAATTCTCTTTGAGGCAACACAACCATAAACAGCTGTTACATGTGAAAAGAAGGCTACATTTTTGTTTGGCAAACACCATGAGACATTTGTTAATGACATGGGCTCCTTTAGTTCTGGTCAGAGAATAAAGATTTCCTTGAAGTGTCGAGTCACAATCCCAGTGAAACTGACCTGTAGCTTATGCACAAAAAGCTTGGGGAGAAATGTAGGTCAAAAGCTAATTATGTGGTCTGGCAAGTGGGGCTTATATCAAGTTATTTCACAAGGACTACCACAGATTTGCCTGCACATGCTTGCCCAAGACACATACCATGTGATTGGTTAGGCTACGTATTATTTGTTTGGGTTTGGGATCCAGTCACACCTTTACCTCGCGAACCTAATGGTCTTCAAAAGCTGAAGTCCAAATGTCAGCGCGAGCTGTCACGATGCTTTTGTTGACTTAAATCAAAGAGAGAACACAATGACAACGATCTTATTTGTAGAACCCATCCCTCTTGGAGGGTCTCACAGAGGAGCAGTAATTTAGGGATCAGGAAGGCAGAGCCACCTGTTGAAAGACAGAGGGTAAAAGGTATCCTCAGGCCTTCCCAGCATGCCTCTGTTCACAGCCAGGAAGTACAGTCTCGGGAATTAACGTTTCATTCCACAAGTTGCCTCGACTGTGACCTCATAGGAAAGCGGTTCTCAGAGTGTGCAAGATTAATATTTAACACAACATCGGTTGAAATGCTGAACAGAGCCTGTGGTTTGTATGGCTGTGTTTTCTTAAGAGCTCTGCTGCCACCGTTATCAGGGTCTTGTTCATAACAAAGTATTTATGGGTTGTGTCAAGTGATTGATGCACAGGTGGGTGTGTTGTTGTTGTCCCTGAGTGCTTGTTGATTTTTTAAGAGCAGAGGCAATATTTTGCACTGCATAGTCACTGCATTTTCATTCTGCAATATGAAAAGTAACAACAATTACTTACTACTATGACTGTATCCATGATTGCATCACTACTAGTCACTATAAAGCAACTAATTATAATACATTTAAAATCGACAGAGCAATGCGAAGTCATTCTCGGAGCTTTAAGAAGAAGCACAGCAATTTACGTCCTTTAATTTTAACAACATGCAATACAATATACAATGTAATACCGTTTCACAGTCGTTCTATATGATTTAAATGTGTTTGTTCACCTGAAATCCTTTTTACCCATGCACACACCGACACTGTCCCCTCTATCGTCTCTATTTTCTATTCAGAGACTGTTCAAGACATCCACCATAAGGTACCACTTACTTAAATCAGGAAGAGAAACCTGGGCCCTTGTCACATCCACATATTGCTATAGCAACAACAGCCTGGCCGCTGAGATATGAATGATGTGACGGGGCAAATGGAGCAGGCAGAGACTGGAGACGCAGGAAAGATGGGAAACTTTAGCTATAATGAAGATGTATGGTGTGTCTCCTCCAGCCCTGCTGGAGATCATTCAAAATGTCATTCTTTGGTCCTCTTCAAAGTTAGTATGGTTAGCAAATTCACTGCAAATGAACTAGATTGGATGGATTGTCACCAAATTAAACCAAAAGCACATTTAAATAAATATTTAATGTTACTCATCAAATACAACATTTGTAACAGTACGGTCAACAGGTAATAGGTAATTATAGAATGTAGTGTATGGACCAAGCATTGGGAACATTCAAGAAAAGCAAACGCTACTGTAGCATTATTTGATGTAAATCCACAGAGACTCTGTCATGGCAGTATTTCTAGATATAAACACAGATGCTCTTCATCTCTTTGTGTTGATTCCTGTCTGCTATTTATGAGTGACAAAAACACGCCTTTGACAAGAAGCAGCATTAGCAGTACACTAAAATTAACTTTCACATATCTCACTGTTAGTAGTTTGATTCAATTTCATGTAAGCTTGTTCTAAATAACAAACCTACGCAACATAAAGATAAATGTTATGAAAATATGCATATTTTAGTGAAAAAAGAGCGAGGAAAACCAGAAAGTAGCTTGTTGCTAAAGAATGTGGAGAGTCTTAAGAAACAAGAAAAAAAACTGTTGGTCAAACATAACTCGCTCAGAGCGATCATTGCACTGATTGGATGACAAAGATGAAAAAGGTCTTTTCAATAACTCAGACTAATGTTGTGCCTTTGCTCAGGCCGGCTGTTGCCCTGGGTGCATGTGAAATGCTTGGCCTGGACAAAGTAAACCACGGCCGGTGCCCATGCTCCATTGTCCTCAAAGCCTCCTAAAGAGGTCTCTTCACAGGTCCAGCAAACACACTCTCCAGACTCTTGGCATATCTCTGAAGATCCTCCTTTTGTGTGAGGAAACACATTACTCTCTCAAGGAGAGGAACAGGGGAAACAAGGAGGCGCTAGTGAAAAGGCTTAAGTATCTTACCCCCCCACCCCCATCCGCCTCTTCTCCTTGCCAGATGATAATTGGGACTGAAACACTTTTTTTGGTCCAAGCCTAATTCGGTGAGTAAATTGCAACATGGGAAAAACATGAATGGGGCCCAAGCTGTGTGGTGACTCAGCCACAGAGACGCTAAGAGTCGCTCTTTGTGGCCGTCTACAAAGGGGAAATGTTCTGTTAATCATCATTGTTATGTAAGTAAGTGTGCTTTCCTTCAAAACTATGTGATTTAATGCTCCCTCTGACAGGTGAGAATTGATGAGAGAAATATTGATAGTGAGGGATGAGTATGAGCACTACAAACATCATAGGAGCAGAATGTTGGGAAAGCAAACTTGAGTGAAGTCACAGTTGCAACATCTGCCTGTCCGGTTCATCCCTGCCATTTTGTTTAGAGGAAGAGTAAACAGAAAGTTATGAGTGTGTAGTGCGACTATGCTGATCGGCCCTTTCTCACAGCAGTCTAATTCCTTGCAGTTGGCATGGAAAACAACCTGCATTGCTGACCTGACCAGCTTATACTGAAATGTTTGCCTCCGCTTGCATGAAAAAAAAATGCAAAGCAGATTAAAATTCAACAAGGAATGCAAAAAATGCCTCTCTGCGAGGATCAGCAACAGTCTAAACTATGCTACATGAATATTTACTTCACTGACACACAGAAAGGGTCAGCTAACCAGTGGATGCACCTCAGAGGAGGGACTGCTAATTGACTCAGGAAGCTGCACAAGAGGGTCATATTGATTTGGATGCCAAGTATTAATTTTACCTTTCCTGATTTCCTGATTAGGCCAAGTTACATAAACTGTAAACCTGGTAATATCCAAAACACAAGAAGAGATCACATTGTGTAAAAAGGATGGAGTCCTGTGCAAAGAAAACATATTCACATATTCACATATTCACACATTCACGCGGTCACATGACAGTTCATTTATGCTGTTTGTCCTAAAGTGATGGACACCAACCACCTTAAAAATTCTCTTGGTAGTTAACATGCAAGTGGATCCGTACAAAGGTGGGACTCTCAAGTTGTGTTAGCATCCAGAGTCTTTCATGGCTTCTCCAGTTAGAAGTAAACACGAGTGAATCTTCATTTCTTATGCATTTGGAGACTTGGTTGTGAGACTGTCAGAAGTATCGATACGTTTTCAATACCACGTGCTTTAAACAATACGATATCCACCTTCAATAGTGTTGAAAATACCAACGATATAATTAAAAATCAGTACAATCAGTTTTCAACCCAAGATTGCACAGAAAATAATATTACAAATTTTATTGCAAGACTTTTTGTGTAGCAGCACTGTGTGCAGGAATCAAAGCAATACTGATGCCTTTTTTTTAAACTAGTACTGTAAAGTCTAAAGTTCTGGTATTGCTGCAGCCTTACTTGGTTGCCAATTTGGTTACCCTTCATTCCATATAAAACATGTTGAGACACTCACTCAAAACAGCAAACTGACTTAACCTGAGACCAGATTGAATGTATTCTTGAAAACAACATGAAAAAGAGCAGCAATATACATCAATAGCTAATTTAAGAACAACCCCACAAATGCCAAATATGCACGAGAACCACTGTATTTATGTTTATGGAATTTGTTTAAATGTGTTTGATATGATGTGTTTATAAAATTGCCTGTACATTGTTAATGTTAAAACTACAGTGTGAGGACAATGTTCCATTATGCAATGAAGCCAAATAAATATAATGCAGAGGAAATTATGAATGAAACAGCCTCCCTATATCACCGTAAAACATTGGGCAGGTCCTGCTTATACCAGGAAATGTGTTGAAAATAAGAACAAGAATATACAAAAGTATAGCTTCAGGCAATCTCAAGTGATAATTTTCCAAATTGCTAGTCTCCTCTTTCTACTGTCTCACTATACAAGTTCAAATCCCTCACTCAGACAGACGACTCTCTCATTACTGCTCCCCTCCATATGCGAACAGGTAGACAGTAGCAGTACTATAGCGAGCTGAATATACGTCAAAACTAAGCTGCGTTATGTAATAATATTACAAAAGAGGTGAGTTTGCGGCGTGAAGTGAAGTCACACCATTTGTTTGGACTGGCTATTGTAAGGTAGGGTGGGTATGTGTGAAACAGCTCTTCAAATCAGCAATTCAGCCAAACCAAAATGTATTTTTTTGATTAGACTCATACCTGAAGCACTTCATATACATTAGATTGCATCATTTTTTTGTTTATGTGTTGTAACTTTTATGTAGCGGCGTACATTAGCAGAACACAATGTTCTTGCCGCTCCAGTGCGAGGATCCTGGGAATGTGCTCTGCGTTTTGTGGCGTACTCTGTATGTTCACTGCCCGCAATAGGTAGCAAACCAAGGAGACATAAAGGATGATAATCTCCTTGGAATTCCACTGCATTTTCTTATAGAGACGAGGGGAGTGATGGACAGTGGGGTTGAAAGGTCAATGGGACCAGTTTGCGGAGGCCCATCTGTCGGCTCCTGCTCTGTTTACGCACCATCTCAGGAGTGAAAGGCGAGCGTCTCAAGAGCTATCCTGTTCTCATAACACCACCAAGCTTCATATTGGTGGAGGAGACATAGAGCGGAGCTTGTAGTGGTCTACCCTCAGCCACCAGTAGTCCCCCCCCCATTCATCATCTGCTCGTCCGACGAGACCTGCAGACAAAACCTAATAAGTGATAGAAAGGGCTTCGACTCCGAAGGACCTCCACCATAGAGATTCAGTGCTTTCAGCTTTTATGCTGCAGGTTTCAAGACAGTTTCAGCAGATGAAGGCGAGAAATTCATAAAAGGTTATTTTGAGCCTGATTGTGTTAAAACAGGTGTATTTATAGATGACTTTTAGTAACAGACTTGACACATCTATAGAAACGCAGAGATAAAAATAAAGATAAAACAATAGACAGTAGATGTTCAACACGATCTCCAAGAAACAGGATTTGTGTGTGTGTGTATGTGTGTGTGCACATTTACTGTGGCCATCCAGTATAAATACAAATATCGCCACTGAAATGGGATTAACACTTTAAAATAGGTGGCTGTAGCAATCAGAGAGCAGGCCTCCCTTTAGCTTCATATCATCTTATCAGTGTGTTTCAGTTTTGTGTGCTCCATATCAAAGTAAAGTTGTGTTCATATTCCAACTCAGAAGGAAAAGATTTCATGCCTTTAAAATGACACATTCAGACCTGGAGGCTTGCCGCCTCTGAAACAATCTAAGTAAATGTTTCGTACCTGCCATTTTGACTCCACAGTGGGTCGTTTCATTCACAAAATCTATGATTATACGTTTTAATAACATCGTGCCACTGGATGAGAGAAAGGATGGCTGACTGAATATCAAATGGTGACATATACAAAATGAGATGGTTATCCCAGCCACTTGAAACTATGATACTGTATTTAGAGTGCATTTTGCCTTAACTTGTAAAAATTACAGCCCTAGCTATGTATTTAAGAGGAGCTGACTACAGTCGGAAGGCAATATATGATCAGCCCATGACCACATTAAATGCCACTTTAATATTTGGCTTCAAAGAGTGAGAGCACCAGGAGCAACCACCGACAGCAAAAACAATAATTTCACACATCATTTTAAATATTAGTTAAAATTCAAATCTGCTCTTCAGGGAGAGCTTGCTCTGTTTACCTTGTGTGATGAGTGGTTTGGATGATGAGTGTGTGAGAAAAAGTCCTATTTCTCAAAGGAGTTTAGACAAAAAAATAATAATTTTTCATATTTTATTCACGGAATATAGCTTGAGTTTCTGTTTTTCGGCTGAATGAGATTGATCGATACCTCTCTGCCGTGGTATTGATTTTCTCATCCACAGAACTGCAACTGATATTTTCTTCATGCTATATTTTTCACAGACAATGCTGCAAAAATGCTTATTTTTGACATTCATGACAGCTGGGTTGAAAGGGTTGACTTTTACAGTGAGAGTAAACAAAGAAATGTTGAGAATTTGGGTAACATTTTTAAAAAGTAAACGTTTTAGTGTTTTTATGCAATCACTTATTTGTACAGTTAGATTTACATGAGCCATACCACAAATCCAGAATCTTATCTTATTTTTTCATATTGAAGGAGATGTAATTACAAAAAGAGCCCTGTGAACAATGTTCATTACATTAATCAGAGGAGATTAAGCCAAGTTAACGTCAGTCAAACTCAGTGGCTTGAATCCTCCAAAAAGGAAACAATGAGGCTAAATCTTTAGAGATAACTTCACTTTGTGCTGAACTGTGTAAACTGGGGAAATTCCTATTGTTGGCAGATGCACCAGCAGGCCTAGAAAGTCCTTTAGGCATCTCCTGTGCAAGTCTTGGCTACATGAGACACAGCCTGAGGAGCTCAGACAAAATATTCAAACCCCAAATACAAAAAAGGCATCATACAGGTGAGAGAAGAAACATAAATTGTCTTGTCAGCTCATGAGGTCCGTATGCACAATTATGTCACTGTAATTTTATACAATTCAGTAAGTAGCTAGTATGAAATAATGATGTGACAAATAGGAACATCAAAGCTCCTGTGAAACATTTAGACTTGCTTTGTGTAGGCAGACCTGAGCATGTCTGGACAAGCCTGCACGAACATTTAATAAATCTTACATTGAAGGAGGAAAACCCTTAACAGATTGATTAACTGCTGACAGCTTTATGACAAAATTACTATTGTTGCACTTGGAGCACTCATCATTAGTTAAATCGATAGTAAGGCATGATCATTTATATTATACCGCACTTCTAGTGTCTCTGTCAGCCCTTTCATTTGGTCCAAGTCTATCACCAGTCCCCAGCGTAACAACACACAGGCTCTCCTCACAGCCAGTAGTTATGACAGTAGCTGTCATGTGACACCTAAAAGCATTTATTTAATATCCCAGCAAAGCTGAAATGAATTTTGTAAAGGGTATTTTCAAACTACAAATTTAGATTATCAAATGAACTTGAATTGTGTGGTTTATTCTGTTCTGTATAAAATATTTCATTTAGCTGAAGCCTTAATGTGAGCCAAGGCTCACACAGTGAGTATATGAACTTACTGCAAACACTAGCTAATTTACCAAATAATCTTTAGTGTATTTGAAAAAACTTGTCTTGCTTTTTTTTTTTTTTTTTACTTACAAAGGTATGAAAATAAAATTACTGATTTGATAAAACAAATAAACAAACCAAAAAGGTCCATGAAATGCAAATCAGTTTATTTTGATTTTCATTGTCTTTTATTGTCACGGCTAACATTCATTTGAAGTTTCTGCCCCCCAGTGTTGGGCAAATAACTTGAAAAATGCATGTGAAAATGTTTGTGTTCTCTACATATCATTTAAATTACTTTATTAATTAGTCAGCAACCAAAGTAATTAATTACATTTCTTTCATTCATCAACAGCTAGCTTAGCCCCAGAACATTTATCTTGCTCTTTGGCTGCTAATATGTGTAATATGTTCACCAGCTAGCCGCTAACTTTGTTGTTTGGAGCTTGGCAGGTAGCTTACAGAGGGTTTATTGGGGCTTTTTCACTGAAAAGAGCAGGCGGAAATAAGGTTGAGGGAGCCGCAGACTGAACCATAACAGTAAAGTTGTGGGCTGTAAAACCAAAACAGTGAGCTGAAAGATACTTAAAAGATCTGTAGAGCTGGGGGGCAAACTGTAGAGTTTAGTAATAACTCTTTGTTACAGTCACATTGCACAAATTTGATTTGCTGTTCATATTAAACATTGATTATAGCCTTTAAAATGTTGAATTTTTCAGTCTTTCCTATCCATCCTACATTATTCTGCCATTAATTAATCCTATTGTTGTATGCAATGTGCTGTCTAGATCTTAATGACCCCTTGAGCTTAATGACAGCCAGGTGGAAATTCATTATGCAGTTTCCTGTTTCCTAGGATTGAAACTTTAGCACATAAAAGTATAGCCTACCAACAGTCTTTGATGCAAATGAACTGGAAAAACACCCCAAACAATACCAACTTGTCTGAGTGAAATGATTAGGCTAAATCACATTTGTTTGGCTAAAGCAGCTTAGAGCAAGAAGCTTGCATGGCAGTGTAATAACACAGTGACTGGTGAGGGGCTTAGGAAATACCAAAAGTCTGACAAACAACAAACAGTTGGGTCTAATGGCCTCATTCTGTCTGTACTTAGATTCCTGTTCATTATAATTCATGCAAAGTTTAGACGTTTAGCAACCACATCTGACAATTAAAACTAACTGTTGTATATATACTTTTTTTTATATTGCCTTGTATATATATTTTATATATGCCACTTTTTATTTTGCTATTTTTGACATTTTGTTTAGCTTATTGTGTGTATTGCTGCTGCTGCACTGCAATTTCCCAGCCTGGGATCAATAAAGTATATCTATCTATCTATCTAATCGTATAGCCATCTTTTTCTATTACATCTACTCACTATTTCCAGGTCACATGGGTACATTTGTTCTTATGTACACGCCTGTAGTGAAGATCTTGAAAAAACATACTGAAAAATGTGAGCTGCCTCCTTTATCACAATGTGATGGTCCATAACAGCATTTAGGATGGCCACCATTGTAATGAAGCCAAAGGACCTCAGATGATAAATCATAGAAGTAATTATCACAGTTTTGTCTCCTCAACGTGAGGTGAATATTTCTTTTTTTTTACCTTCACAGCTCTACTGCCGCTGATGGAAGTCTTATTGCTGGCAGTTCCTGAGTTTGAACTACTTCTTCTAAGTACTTGCTGCAATTTTGAATCCCTCTCAACACATACCCCTGTCAAAATGGGGCAATCTAATATGCCCTTAGCCTCGGGTCAGCCCCTTCCTTCAGCAGCAGCCGCACAGCTCCAGCAGTTAGTAACTTCATCTCGTTCACATCATCTTTCACAAAAGGCGTGTCTGTTTACAAAACCCCAGCAAACGCAACACTTACCACGTCGGCAGGTACAAAGCCCCAGTCGAGTGATCTGGGCCTGGCAATGAAAGATGAAAGCTCAGACTGAGGCTGGTGCTCTGAAGCACGCGTCTGGATGATGCTCTCATCGGCCTGCAGACGGACAGGTGGAGGAGAAAGAGTGCAGAGACGGCTAAGAGACGAGGACAGGGAGGTTAAACCCCGGCCAAGGTTGGGCTAACTTCGTTCCTGTTTGATACACTTTGATATGTGCACTCCACCTGAGCCCAGACTGTGTGTGTGAGGGGCGATGAGCAGGGACTTGTCAGACGCTTTATGGGATGCGCCGTTTGTTTATTAATCACTAGGTTCTGTGATGTGTCTCTCATCACCCCAACAGGTATAATTAAGCTTTAAAGGGCATGGGAGGCTTGATGTGTCTGCAATTCATTTTGTTTTATCTCCTTGTTTCTTTTGAAGTCACTGCTGCATGGGTAAGCTGTGAGTGTACAGTGTAGAATGTGTGTGTGTGTTCATGGGTGTGTGTGTGTGTACAGTGGGTGAATGTGTGTAAATCACTGTATGGTCAGAGAGCTTCTTAATAAAGAATTTGTCTGTGGTTCCCAAGTTGCAAGACCTTCAAAATGTCTGCTGACACGCCAGCTCATTTAGCCTGACAAGTCTTGTTTAGCCTCGACGTATTCAGTCATTTTGAGGAGTGACAGTTCAAAGGTTGTCAGCTTCTGATGGCCAGGTATTGTGCTGCACGTATGACATCTTGGGTTCCCAGCAGGCAGCTGCAGCAGCCTGTTTTTCAGCACGGGTATGTGCCAGATGTTGAGGGGGAATAAACACAAAGCCGTCTCATCGTGACTGACGTGGTGCTATTGACCTATCAAAAGGTCAAGCGAATTGGAATATACATCAGAGAAATGTTTGAATTTCATGAGTTCTTCTCCACTTCATCTCTACTAAAATTGATCTGTGGTGTCAAATGAGATATGTTGAGTGGGACTACATGTAGGAATGTAAACAAGGCTGGCCTTGATCTTTCATTTCAGCTCTCTTCTAACGAGAAAGATCCTCACATTTGCCTTTTAAAAAAATAAAAATCTAGCAGCCAGTAAGAGCTGCTGCAACTTAAAGCAAAATATTAAAGAAGTTGTATTTGAAACATCCAGTTTGATAAGGCAACGTAGCCTGCGTTACCTTATCAAAACATCTTTTCTAACTTTAAGTAGGCCAAGCTATTGTCCATACAGTCGTCTTGATTCCGTTCCATGTGATTCTCAGTCAGGAGCAGGCGGAGGTGTGAAAAGATGAGAAGCTCACCTGTTTACTTTGGCAGTGGAGACTGAGCAGGCAAACAGCCAGTAGCCCGTCACTTCTCCCGCTGGATCCTGCGGTTGTGTCCCCTCACATGTGAGTGAACTGATGCAACTCATGCAGAAATGTTACCTGGCATTGCACTTAACATGACGAGCACAGGTCAGAGAGAGCGTCTGCCTGGAGAAGGTTATGTAAATTAAAGGCGCTGTCTCTCTGACATAAATCACACCTATGTGGAAAAACTGATTGTGTCACTGAGAGAAGACTTTATTTGTTCTTATCTAGAGTGGAACAGTTGAATACGCATTACAGATGCAGAATGACACTATTTCTAGATACATCACTCAGATTTTGTTATTGAGTTATCCTTGTATATTTGTTCCACTGCTTCCTATTTTTAACTGTCTGTGACTCAAATCTTAGATATTCCAATACCCATCTTTCCCGTCCCTGGTCAATTTAGAGGCTGTCTCTCTAAGGTTTTCTGTACTCACTTGAATGCACCATGGGAAATGCAATTACGTGGTGACACTCAAACATCACATCAGCAGCTTCAGTTTGTTACAAATTCATTCTGCACCGCAGGAGAAACACTCACGTTTACTGTAAGTTCACGTCAATGGAAGGAGATGGGTGTGGGGTTTATAATATTAGTGTGGAGGTTTTTCGATCTTCCCGTTCAAACAGTGTCATTAAAACTGAGATTCATACGTAAACATTCGTCAGATGATTGGAGGAATAGATTAGGATGAGACAGATTAAGGAAACAAAAACATCTGTGGCTGCACCTCTGGCACACTGAGTAACAAGTAAATAAGTGCTGATACTTTACCTTTCATCACACACTAAAGTTACAACAAGAAACCAAGAGACTGTGCTTCTTTGGCAGAATCGCAACATGCTTTGAAGTATACCAGCGATGGTGAATGACTTGCCTTCTGAAAAGTCACATTGTTGTTGTTTTTTTTTAAAAAAAAAAAAAAAGAAAAATCATCGGCTTTGCTTTTGACAATCAAATTGTTCAGGGTTGTTTTACTGGAGCAGATGTTCAACAGCTTCATGCTGAAAGCGGTGCTGGGAGAGAGACATGTTCCACGCCAAATGAGAGGTCGTATGTCGAGAGAGAATTCAATAAGCAAAGTTTTAAGCTTTTGATGTCATGATTACATGGTCAGCAACTTAAACCCTAACCCAAAGGGATGGCCCAGTACTTTTTTTTATTGTTCTGTTTATTGTATTGTTTGTTTGTTTTGTTTTTTGTTTACCAAAAAAAATCAACACATCTCATCAATATCATCCTTTTCTGGCTTTGATCCTGACCAACACCATCCACACTAACATCTCCTACCACCTGGCTCATTTTGGCTTAACCAGTCAGGGTCCAGTGTTGTGATGGATCTGAAAGCAAAATAATAAGCAAATATTTCATTATCTGTTTATTGTTTTTTTCTGAAACATTTCTGTAGCTGTGTTACTAGTAAGAATCAGAATCATCAGACGCCATACTGACATCTTTCAATGTACTTCATTTATTTTTCAGTTTTTCATTTTGAATGCAGTTTGTTCAGAACTGAGAAAGGGACGCTACCATCTATATTTAACACAATTGGAAAATTAATATTAGATATATAATATAGATAATGTACAGCATATAAAAGCTAAGAAATGTAAATATAAACAGAGAGCCTTCAGAGTCGCTCACTGTACTGTATGTTTTGTTTTCTTCTTTTCCTTTTTTTTTACTCTTGTTCTCCTGAAGCAGTCTTCAATTGTGTTTGTAGACAGGCTAAATATGGCTCTTCCCACCATGTTCCCGCCCCTCGTCCCCTAAATATGGACTCATCCGTTGTAGTACATGTAGGATAGAAGGAGGAGACACTCCTGTGCAGACACGGAAAGTCCCCAATTATGTGGTAATTCTAGAGAGTGGTTGTGATATTTATTCTTATTGCCCAAAGAACTTGGCATTTATGAGACTCACCACAAACACATTCCCCACAGCACAGGCAAACTTCAGACCCTTTGCACTCATTCAATCAGATGAAATAGCAGCTCGTGCTGATTTATGGTGGAGTTTGGAAGGAAGTCTCCAGCAGCCCTGCTTATTTAATTCAGGTGCTCCTTTAAAAAAAAAAAAAAATGAAATAAGTTAATTATGTAGCTCCTCCTCGAGAAGGTTGATGAATATGTGTATTATTCTTTGTAGCCATAACAATCAACAATGTGTTTCCAGTCTGAGGATTGTACTGTTTTTAACGTGTTGATCTTAAAAATATAACTGATAAAGTGAAAGCCTTGATGGATCTGATGTCAAGTTTTCAATCAAGCATCTTTTATTTAGCAGAATTGCTGCCATACATTGTGCCTATAAATCCACACAAAGGTCAGTCGACTGCACTCTGCACTGACTGCGCTTAAAAGGCACGATTTGACTCGAGTGGAAGTGCATTGTATGTAATCAGCATGGAGTCAAAATGTAAGGATGAAAGGGAACGTGTTGAAGTTGCAATGCCTCTCAGGCGCAGCGGGGGTGGCTGGATTTTCAGTGCTCATGCCTTCGCAGGGCACAATTTATGGCCATTATGGTGGTCTATTTCTAGCTATAGTGATGGATTCTGCTCAATTATTGTCCATTATGGAGAAAGATGGCTGCAGCACCATGCCAGAAGTTATTGGTTCTTGCTGCAGTGACATTACATTGAAATCACTGCTGCATGTTCAATTCAGCCAAAAGTAACCTAAATTGAAGATCTGCTCTCATGTGACAGACTAACACATTGGTTCCTAACCTTGTTTGATTATTAACTCTTTATACATAGACATATTTGTGTAACAGGTTCCACATTATTAACATGTGAACAGCATTAATGAGGAAAATGTCTGTCTACGTCTGTCTGAAGTCAAGGGCTCACTGTTTCTTAAATTACAAAGAATCTTAATTGGAAATCTGTCACTGTTATCTTTATAGACTGGGTGAAAACAGAAAACTGGTGTAGAAATGGCAGCCAAGGCAGGCTTGGTTTAACAAGTGTTTCGCTTTTATAAGAATTACTGTGTTAACTGAAAATGCTTCTCAGTTAAGACAATACATGCTGTCTACACAACATTGGTAATTATCTGACAATTTTCTTACAGCATTGCTGACCCACACACTACGCTATAGCCAATAAGTAAACCCACTCTCCTGCTTTCAATATGTTAATGCCTGAATAATGGAGAAGAACTGGGAAATAGAGGGTGAGTTCCTATTATTCCTGGCATCGGGACGCTGCAGTGGCTGTCGTCTCACCAGAGCTCAGCCAGGCAGTCAGCACAAACTGGAGGTAATTGAGAGGGCGAAGTCCCAGCCAGTTGCACAGTGGGTCCTCCATGGGCCTCCGAATGCCACTGTAGCCCCCAGCGGACATTAATCAAAATGCCCGATCAATAACTTCTCAAGTGCTAATAAGCACTGGCACACTTCGTGATATGTGAGCCCCTTCATCATTTCAACTACCCGGAGATTTATAGGAAATCCATTGTTAGGTCCAAAGTATGAGGTAATGTAGCACTTAGTAAATGAAGTAAAACCAAAAGCCTGAGGTGATTTGTATTTCATTTACAAAGGACATGTCTAATCATTAGGAGCTCCATCTCTCTGAAAAGCAAACGGCTGTAATGATGGCTGTGTTCTTTTATAGCTTACTTACTCAGCAATGATGCAGGAGATAACAGCAAATAGTGAAACCTCACCATCCTCCACTTCTGACGGGGTTCACTCCCCGGTACCCACTGGGGACTCCTATCCACCATGGAGTGATTAAAGTCATGTTAGGGAAGCATTACGGGTCAAGTCATAAAATAATTTGATTTCTGTCCCCCTCCACTGTCTCCTATCAAAGTGATTGGTCTCCTGGTCATCTCACTGGCTGACATAATTGTTAATTAGCCATTATGGGCTGCCCTTTCTCATCTATATCTCACAGCAATTACTCATTTGACAACAATGCTGTATATCACAGCAAATGATGTATGGACACTGATCCGTTTTATGAGTATGAACTGACTCAGTATCATGAAAGTGTTGCACATTTACTCACGGCTTTACTTGTTTCACGTATTTTCTACAGGTGCCTAATAAGATGAATACAGTGGTAGTCTTGTCTCAGATACCACCACAGCTTATGGATGAGCACTGAAGAAAAGATGGATTATTTTCCTGTTCGCCTTGTTGTCAGTGCACTCAGCTTTTTTGGTTTCACACACTTCCTGTTAAAAAAAAAATCAAAGAGCAAAAGTCTTTATCAGATGGGGTACCCTGGGACAAAATCTTGCCAGTGAATGCCTCTGTAACGCACTACACAGATGTGGTCTTCATAGAAAGTGTTACCACATATTTTTTTTTTCTTTTTTTAACCAGTCGTTTAAGTCATCAGCTCTTTGCACGTCAAGGTGAGTTGTCTTTTCAAAAAATACCACAGATCAGGTAAAGAGGTCCAGGGGGAAGAAAGTTAAATAAAAAGCTCTTTAAAATGGTATTCATAAAGAAGAAGACAAACAATGTACTTGTTGAAAATAAAAGTGCACACTGAAATCCATTCTGATGACAGTTGAGAATGCGGGCTTTATGGGGGACTTGAGCCCCATCTTTCCCATATCTTTTAAGCATGATTATTTACTTTAAAAAAACAAACTAAAGCCCCAAGTCTGCCATCATGGACGACAGGCCTTTGATTGAGCTCTGGGCTTGAATTCTTAACTAATAAATTGTTCCACGCCTTTGTCTGGGGCATTAACAGCAGTGGTCTGCGTTTTTCTTGCCCTAATCTCAAGAATGCAGCAGCCTCTTGAGAAGCTCAGGGGTTTCCTCCTCTCCCAGAGCCAGGACTTCACTTTGTTTTCTTAGAGGACTCCCCGGATTGACAGGCCTCACCGTTAGCCCTCTCCTTGGCCATCTGTTTTCACCGATTCTGACTGAGCACATCAAAGTCAATCAAGGCTGCAAAGCATTTTAAAAGTCACACACCCTTGCGCCATGTGTGAGAAATAAAGCAAACTTTTCATCGGGCTCACAAAAAGAGGCGGTTTGGTGTTTGCGTGTATGGTTTTCCATGTGAGGGTGACCTGGGAGGGATCCCTTAGCTCATAGCACAGGTATGAGCAGCTTAGCTTTGTTCAGTGCCTACTCTGACGACAGCTTTGGTGAGTCACCTAGACACGTAGACCAACCTCCTTTGGTCAGGTTCCAGCTATTCCCTGACAAACCCCTGACAATAAAATAATCATTAGTGAGACTGAGAAACAGAACATAGTGTTCAAAGAGCAGAAATGGTGATAGAAGGGGATAGACACAGAAAAGTAAATGTAAATCTCTCAGCAGTGGTGGAGGATGTATTCAGTAGTTCAATAAAAACTCAAGTGCAGCAGTATAGAGATCACCACCACAATTCAAAGTCTTGCTTCTCACCTGAGTAAAATGACATATATTCAGCAAAATGTGCTGGAAGTAAAAGTATTAAACATGCATGATATTAACCTTCATAACCTCTGCCCAATGTATTAATGCACTTCAGCATTTGAATGAAAGTTTGCAACTTATGAATAAACCTGGGTACTTTAACCCATCCATAAAATCTCAAATATGATCGTAACTAATAATAAGTAACTAATTATTGCTTGCAAGTTAATGTAGTAGAATAAAAAAGCACAATATTCCTCTCCTCAAGGGTGTGGCCATCCCATCTTTTCCTCTCCACTCTTCTTTCCTCCTCTTCTCTTCTCTACATCTCTTTTCCTCTACTTTCTTTACCTCTATAAGGATAGACATAAAAAAAACAGTGTTCTCTGTGACTTTTAAAACTCGTTCAGCTGATTTTAACTGATTATCATTTGTTTCAATCTCATTTAAACGTTCAGAAATTAAAATACTGTATATTGCTTCAACATACATCGCTTCAATTGATATTACATCATTATACACAAACAGGCTTTATAGCAATTTGTTGAACCTGAACCTGATTCAGTATTACATCATTAGATAATTATTATATAAACACACACCGTTGAATTTGCGGTGCTTCTAATTTAGAAACAATAACCAGCTAACCCGGAGGTCTCAGCTAAGCCAATCAGAGGCAGCGATGAGGCTCCACGGGGAGAGGAGGCGGGTCCTGGACCGGTTACCTGGCAACCTTTCAAACACCGGAATGGCAATGCGGAAGGTTTGTATTTCACCTGCTGTTGTTGATAGGCTAATTCATTAAAATGTATTATCTTGAAAGACAGTTGCAGATAGCTTCTTCTTACACGTGTATTTAATCTTTAGACGCACTTCATAGTGAGTTTAAAGCCAGTGTCGTGAGTAGGACAAAGTAGAGTTGTCCCATTGCCTGCTTTGCACCTGCTAGCTTAATGAGATGGTTAGCAAACACCTGTGTGAAATGGACTCTGTTACGGTTTAGTTTAAATATTAAACAAACATAGTATTCTCTACTTGAGTACTCTACTATGAGTAAAATGAGTTTCGATGTAGTATCTTTAAGGTAAACTCGAAGATACGCTGTTGCAGAGCTGTTTGTGTCGGTTTTAGGAAATAATTTCTTTGACACGCTTATTGCTGCATTAGTGAATTAACTTATCTTTGGCATTTATACCTTTGTCCGTTTGGCCATACAGTAATTTATTCCTGCATTGTGGTATTATTTGTTTGTAACAGTATGGTTCAGAATGCATAATGGTTGTATTTATTTCCTCATGCTGGTCTGAGATAATGCAAAGTCTACATTTTCTGCTTTGCCAAGGTTACAAAGTTTTGCTCATGCATCACTTGTAATCCATTTATATATTTCACAGGATTTGAAATCTAAAGCTAGGAACAAGTTGGTAATTAACTCGGTTGCCTTTCAAGACCACATCACACGCACCCTGCTGCATCCAAATGCGTCACTTTCTGATCCTTTGCTGAGATGCAAAAGAAAAGCGCTCAGAAATCCACAAGCAGGGGAAACAGTGGAAGAAAGAGGTCTGCAGGGACAAGACTGGCAAGAAGAGAGAGAATATGTGCTTGATCCTACTCCACCTCCTTTAACGTTAGGTATAACATACAACTCTGGCAAATTTGAGACTTTATTTATGTGACTCACGAATATGTAACCATTATTTTTCTCATTTCTTTTAGCTCAGAAGTTGGGTTTGGTGGCCTCCCCTGCAGGAAGATTGACCGAGTATGAATGGACTCGGGTCAAGGCGAGGTCTGTTCGGCAGGGGGAATCAGCTCAGCCCTGTGCAATATGCAGGGAGGAGTTTCTGCTTCACCCTCAGGTATTCCCCCTACACAGCAGCTTCTGTTAATACTCTGTGAGTGAGCTCTTTCTTCCCCCCCCCTTTTTTTACATGTTTCCAATGTTCTGTCTGTCCTCAGGGAAACCTGTGTTTCTGTACACACACACACACACACACACACACACACACAAAGCCCCCCTCTCCCACCTTCCCCCTGCAGTTCCTGTATGTTCTAATCTGTGTAGACAACTGTACAAATTTACCCATACTGCCTTGGAACTCAACTGTGACGTGATGATGTAGCAATCAGTGTGTTACTGTGAGGGTCATTCAGTCTCTTACACCTTTCTGATCCCCTTTTAAGATGCCAATCTCCTCAAGAATGTGGGACTAGAATAGGTGGCCTCACAAAGCACAGTTGCCATAGATGCACGTGTAAATATTAGTTTGACTCAAGGAGAAAAAAAAAGTTAATTAGAGCCTGCTAACAAGGGAAAGTGACAAGACAGAATCTTTGTTAATTTGGTATTTTTCTGCAAGCCCTCATATTGTAACAATGAATTTGTGTGCTACAGTCTTGTGTTGCATTCGAGCATTAATTTTGCCACTAAAAATGCTTATATCAGCAGTTCTCTTGAATCACTTGTGTGTACTGAAATGTTTACCTCTCTATCCAGTTCATATTATTTTAACATCAAACAGAAATTTAAAAACTAAATTTTCTTTGGCTTTCTATGACATTTTTATTCCATTTCTGTATTGCCTGTCCATAAACTGTAGCTTGTACCCTGAAAGCACTGTGAGAAGTGAAATTTCTCTGTGGTCTAATGGCTTGTCGAGCTCCTGGAAATTGTACACTGCAGGGGGCCCTTTCACTGGTGATGGAGTGTGTTGGTCAGGGCAAAAACAATGGGAAATCAATATGCCTCCCCCTTGCCCTCTAGAGATCTGAGTAAACTGGTTTGTGTGCCAAGCCCCATAGCTGTGGCTGACTCCTTTCAGACAATAAAAGAATCCCTCTCACAGGTAGAGAGAACTATAGTCCAGGTCCCAGCCAGCCCACTGGGGGTCATGCTGACTCTCTGTCCTCTCAGCAAATAACACTTAAAAGCAGACACACATTCACATACATGCATGAATACACACAGGTCTAAAATGGCTTAAAGCTCAAATACACACACCACATGTGCACAGACTGTATACTGTGTGAGAGCTTTCTCAAGCACTTAAAGAAAACTTGAAAACAAAACATGCTCAGCAGCAGCATCCTCTGGACACAGCTCAGTCATTGAAATCTAACATCTAATTTTGTTTCATTGCATGTATGATAAAATTTTCATTTATATATGCGTGTATATCAAGTAACTTTTGTCACCGTTTCCTTTTAGGTGTTGCTGTCCTGTTCTCATGTTTTCCACAGAGCATGTTTGCAGGCGTTTGAGAGGTTTTCCCGGAAGAAGTGCTGCCCGATGTGCAGAAAGGAGCATTATGAGATGCGGGTGATCCACGATGCGGCTCGACTCTTCAGACACAAGTGTGCCACAAGGTATGTGCACTAAACCAGAAATTTAAATAGAGAAATGTATATAATAAATGGTGTTTCAATAAATATTTGAAGGACACGTTCCCATTATCAGCACAATAAGAATTCATCGCACAGTGTCACCAAGTGTCTGCGAAACTGAAAAAAAACATCCTCAAATACTAAAATATGTTTTATATATGAAATATTAAAACAATGTGATAATATACAACGGGTGATTTCTAAGTCTGTGGCCTAAGGTGGGAGGAGATAAGTGATACAGGTCTTGTTTCATGCCCATGCAGTCCAAATAACTGGACGATTTCACAGAAAATTTGAAGCTAATATCTTTTATGGTATTTCCATTTCGGTTAATTGAATAGAGCAAGTCAGCTCTGTCTGAAAAAATGAACATCGTCTGCTTTTGTGCAGTCATCTGCTACCTCAGTCTCATGGGTTTGTCACCCAAGGAAGTCCACAAGGACATGGTGGCAACACGAGGACAGAGTGGCGCCCTCAGACTACTGTGTCATCTGCAAGATGAAGACGGAGCTCAGTAGTCCCCATTTTGACTCTGATGACTGAAGTTTTCACTGCTGTTTGCTTTCTGGAGGTCCGTGACACAGACTTCTACAAAAAAAGAGATCTGTACAATCCACAACAGGTGGACTAAGTGTATAAATGAAAGGAGGGAACTATGTGGAAAAAGAAATGCACTAGTTTTTCAAAAAATGACTCCTACCTTAGGCTTTGAGCGACCGTATCAGTAACCCATCATTAAAGCAATTGTTCAGCCTGTGGAAACAGAGCACTGCAGTAAAAGATGGAGGCAAAAGTTTTTTATTTATTTGGCTAAGATTTGACTGTTAAAGTTTTGAACAGCTGTGGGAACATGATTTCACATGATGTGATTATTGTTTCTTTGCTCTTTTTGAATGTGTAGAATTCAAGCATGTTGGCGAGGTTATGCTGCTCGAAAAAAGTACAGAAAATTGAAAAGTTCCATCTGTCCGAAAGACAAACGGCTGCGACGCAAATTCTTTGAAGAAAGGGTGAGTTTGGCTTCAGATCTGCGGTGATCACACCAGGGTCTTACAATCTTGCTTCTTCATTCTTTGGGTCACACTGAACATATATGAGGCAGCATGTCTTCTTTCTTTTCCTCACTCTGACATTTTTCAGACTGTTTGGTTGGTCAAATAAAGCCTGGGACCAACATCACATCTTGACGGTTCAGAAGTGGGTTTCAGGGACTCACTGACCCCACTGCTAACCCACACACACACGCACACACACACATCTTAACCTGTTCTCACCCTCTCCAGCTCCTTTGATGCTTTGTGAATCATACATTGTTTGTCCACTGATGTGGACAGAGTTTTGTGTTTTAGTCAAACAGTCTGGACATTCCAGGGTCAGCACAAAAGCATGATGTCTCCTGTGCGTGTTTGGGTCTGGTTTTCCTTCATCTATCTACATATCTAGGGTTGTGTGTGTGTGTGTGTGTGTGTGTGTGGCTCTGTTACTGGGTTGGAAAAAGGTGAAGAGGTGACACCAGGTTGTTTGGATACCTGGTGCAGGTTGTCATTTCAGGCTTTGTTCTCTAGTCCCATTTCAAAGCTATAAATCATGCAACGACTGGACGTGCTGGAGGGATTATTGAAAAGTGGCCTCAAGAGCAGCCAGTGGATGAGGTTGTTTGACTCTGAGGCTGTGTTGCCTTCATGGTGGCTCTCAGGAAAAGGGAACATTGCCACCTAGTGAACTTCCCCCAACTGAGGCCTTAGATGACCAAAGATAACAGTGGTCACCGTTTGCTCTTAACCAAATCACTTAATTTATTTTAAGAATTCACCAAAAGGGCATGCTTTAGAATTGTCATGGCTTCAACAGCTGTACCGTCTATCCAGTGTCTTAAAAAACAGACACCTAGTATATCTATGGAGTGTTGTAATCATGCAGAGTGCTGCTGCACTTCAAAGAGGCTGATTAAGCAGAAATGACAAACGCACGAGGGCCAGACTTATAATGTGTTACTAGGGTTGGTGCGTCCTACCCATCTCCCTGTCAGTCTGTATCATCTCGCCTATAAACCGCGCCTTTAACGTGTCACATAAACAAAGACACCGCATTTACTGATCCTATTAACTGTGTTCTAACACATTAGACCGTGTCCGGGTCTGGGTGCTCAGGATGGAGTCATAGACGATGTCAGCCACTTTACATTCAAGTTGTGTGATCCAGTGGTTGTGGGTGGTCATGAGATTGTCTCATGTCTTTTGTCACACTGAGGATGATCTTCAAGAGCTTTGAGCTGCGCAACACAGTGCTGACAGGTCTGATTGACTTGATTTTCAAGGGGAAGACTTATTTGCTTAGCTGACTGTAATGCAAACAGGCATGTTAGTGCTGGGCTGGAACCTGTGTGAGACGGGGAGACCTATTCTTTCAGTTTTCCTTGTGATAGCAGGAGGCAATAAAGCATCTTTGTACCACAAAGCCACAGGTGTTCCCTGGAGAATAAAACAAAACCCTCCCACATATCAGGTCAGTTTCAGAAAATCTTATCAGCTGGTCCTGATGCCCAGCTTTCAATTTTTACTCGCTTCAGAGTCCGACCCTGAGTCAACACATTAAGTGGGACACTACCGACAACTAGATGGATTGCCACGAGATAACGCCTCTGCGCTCCACCTCCTCTTCCCTCTCTGTCTCCTCTCCCGTCCGCATCTCCTGTGGAGCGAGGCAAAGTTCACCAGAGGCTGTACTGTTTGCCTTGACTGTTGAAAAGTCAGCCAGGCTCATAAAAATCTCCATCCGAGTGGTCAACAGTTGTTTAATTAGGGATAAAAGCCGAGCTGTAAAGCGATTCTGATGTCACTGTGACAGGCTAAATTGTCTGTGTGTAGGTGAATCATAAAAACACGTACATGTGTGCAAGCAGGTGCTGATGTGCTTATCTTAGTGACATATGGAGTAATTACGATCGTGCTGCTTTTCTTTGTCTTATGCAATAGTTAACAGAATATCTTAAGGTTTTCATCTGTTGTTGAGACAAAACGAGGAAAAAAAGATGTCCTCTTGGGTGTTTCGAATTTAGGACATTTTATAAACCAAACAATCACTTGGTTAATCAGAAGTTTCATCTACCATTAGCAGCCTAACATTAATGTATAGTTTTATGTATTCATGTATGGTCATTGAACTTATGAAAACGTTTCACAAAAGAATGTGTATCACAATGTGCTTTTGGTTGCATGTTTTTTTTTTGGGGGGGGGGGGGGTCCAGACCTTTCACCCACATCTCACGGTATTCCATCTGTGGATGCAATTTGCTCGGTTGTCATGGAGACGGTTCAGTTGTTATCATTTAATTGTGAGGATGCTGTTTCTTAGGTTACATGCAGAAATGTTACGTTAATTGGTCAAATGCATGGCGCTCTTGAAACTTATAAATAGCCTATTTATGGATTGTCGAATATGTTTTGTTATGAACATGCATATGCAGGCATTAATTGTTGCCTAGCAACAGCTGCTGTAAATAGGAGAATACAGCGTTCTGGGAGGACAGACGCTGCAAAGAAGTCTTTTAAAATCAGTCAGATTGAGAATGGAAGAGGTGACCAGGCGCTTCAGTGAACACAGAAGGTGTAAATTTACATTTTAGAAACTTGGCTGTAGATGACTGAGGTCACGAGTCCAAGTCCAGTTTTATAACATGAATATGTAAGTAAAAGATAAAATTAAAAAAAAAGAAGAAGAAATTAAAAATTAAAAAAGCTGTTTTAAAGCCTTCTTCACCAGGGATAGCCAGGGATGGTGGAGAAATAGTGAGTCTGTTATTTATTGCTCTGAAAGTAGTGAAATTTGAGTATTCTATGTCTTAGAACACTTGAATCATCTGTAAAATACCCAGACAGAGAAAGTGCCAGAGAAGCGTGTGTTTCCATGTTTCCCAGCACTATCTTCCTCTTTTTACTGGTTTCCATTAATTCTCCATGTTAGTGGGAGACGTGACTGTATTGATCTGGCTGTTTAACAACTGCACCCTGTCAGCATGCCTCAGCCATTACAATACACACACACAATTAGCCTTCGCCGACAACACGACTCTATTGTGTAAGTGAATGAAACATGCCTCCTTTGTGGCACTAAAATGGTTTTTCTAATTAGTTGCAGGAGTTGAATGACAGCTTTGTCCGATACTGTCACACCGACATGGAGGCTTTTCTGTGTGATATCAACCGCTCGCTGTCATCAAGCAGACAAGTGTTCCAGCAGCTGGAGAAAAAGTACATCTCCAAACCTCAGGAGGAGGACTGGGACCGAATACAGAGCCAGGTCAGCAGTAAGACACACTCAAATGAACCCAAACTCACTTGTATCAATAAACGAGGCCCCCTTAAAAATATCTAATCCTCGTTTGATTCTTCTTCTCCCAGTCTTGCCTTTCCCTTCTTGACATGTTAATGCTTGCATGGGGACGACAGCATCACAGCTGCCGGATAGAAAGTAGACGTCTCTCCAGAGGTGATCATTCTCTTTACCAAGTGAATGGCAGTGGGTAGGCTAATAATCCCCCGTGTTTACAAAAAAACATGAGCCGGTCTGATAATGCACGGCAGGCTTTTCATCGCCTGGACTGCTGCAGAGGAACTGAAAAGACATTAAGATTTGCTGTTCCATAAGGCTCCATTGTTGACTTTCATTGCAACCCAGTGCCATTTTCCATAGAGGGGGGTGGGGTGTGTGCAAAAGATGTCTTTTTTTTTTTCCCTTCCTTATCTGGTGTGAAAAGGTTGAGCACAAGGCAGGAGTGGCTCAGCCTTGACATGGAGTATCAAACAGTGAATGTGCTTTCAACACATACCTTGCACCTTTTTCACGGGTGCAAACTCTATAAAGCGGAGTGCAGCTCGTTATGAAACATTTAACAGCGGGCCATGTTGGCCCCTAAATACAGGAAGCTGTCTCTGGTTAATCACTGGCAGAGCTGTGCGTGTGTTGCTTTGTTTTTATAAGGATCACTTACAAACATGTTAACACCTCGAGTCTGATCAAACCTGTCAGCTAGATGCCAACAGATTTGGTTCAGAGTTCCTTATAATGAAATGGCAATGGACAAAGTCAGTGATTACCCAATAAGCATCAAGACATGAAAAAATTACCCCAGACTACACAGTAGTTGCTGTAAATATTGCTATATTAGTTAAAGAACTTATGATGTTTGTTTTCCTCTCTGACAGGTTATCCAGAGAGGTGTCCGGGACTGCCCCATCTGCCTGACTGCACTGTGCAGCCCCAGCCTCCCAACAGAAGCAGGTACATCCAGCCTTCACCAACACAGATGCACCGTGCTTCTGTCCTGCTCCCATCTCTTTCATCAGCTCTGTCTAGAGGCCTTTGAGGCCTTTACTGTAGAGAGCAGACCTTCCTGTCCCCTCTGCAGATCTGTCTACCACAAAAAAATCATCTAACAAGGTTCAAATTTATGCAGCGTCGTGTTTTGGGCCGTCTCATGCAGTGATATGTGTAACTTGAAGCCCACTTTTTTTTGTAAGCAAAATGATTACGAGATCTTCTAGTGAGAGACAAGATTAAAGGAATAGTTTTAACCCTTAGAATATGTTTATTGGCTTTGTTGCTAAGAGTTAGATGAGAAGATTTCATGTCTGAGCGTCTGATAACTTTAGCCTAGTATAAAGATGGTAAGAAGGGAGAAGCGGCTCATCTGTATGTAAGTTCTAAGTGTTTCTAAGTTCAAAAAGCTTATAGCCAGACAAGCGATTTTACCGCTGCTAACAGCTTTTATGGTAAGCTACTGGGGTGCTGGGTAGCTCCATACTCCATACAGACAGGAGCGATATCAATCCATTCCTTAATGAATCCAAGAACTGGAACAAGTGAATGCAAAACTACTTAAATCCATCTTTCAATTACAATGACAAATGAAACATGTTCACCAATCATTTTCTACTTTTATTTGCAAACACAGAAACATCAAAAAATAACATAACATATATTTAACAAACTGAGAAAGTGTAAAAAAAAAAAAAAAAAAGTTCACAAAACATGTACCAAAAATTACATGCAGAGACCAACTGACATACAGAAAAAAAAGCTGCTTCACTTACAGCACAGTTCAACTCTCAACTTCTGAAGCCCCCACACAACACAGAGATGCACTGTAAAGGCAACCAGAAAAGCTTGGTTGAGTAGAAAATGGCCCTTTGAGTTCCTTACCGCTACTGCAAGCAGTATGATTGTGATATTTTATTTGTAATTCGGGGCATGACACTTCCCTGCCAAGTATCGCAGAGCCCAGCGTTACCACAGTCTGCAGCTGAGTGGATGTATACGCAACCGTGATGGAGCTGGAAAAAATTCACCTCCAGCTATTTGTCATTGCCATTTCTTTTTACTTTCACTGATTCTTCTGGCAGTTAAAATTCTCTTTTGCCAAAATACAGTATTGTCCTTTTTGCTTTGGCCCCTAGTTAATTTTTCACAGTATCCAATCATCAGCATGGTCCTAACTTTATCGCTGCACATGTGCACCAAACAAATGAAATGGTTCCAGAAAATGTGCCAAATGTTTCTGCCCGTGTCTAGATAAACCTGCTCTCTTGAAGTAACATTTTTCAAAATCAGAGACACAATCATGCTTTGGGTTTGGGATGGTAAGAGCCATTATATGTAAAGGTCATCCTTTACAAAACATTCTCTGGTCCAGTTCACTCATTGAGAAGATGGATTCACAACTGTGATGAAAAACATTCCCTGTCCTAAAAAATAAAAAGTTTTAAATGCATATATAATGTAAAATTTCCTTAGTTCCTTTTCTTTTGTCATCATTATTAAAACACAGACATTTGTAACACCGTAAAATCATCGTTCCATCAATCACCCCTATCCAAGCAAGTGCTCAAGTTTTATGGGTAACGAATGAGTCTCAAAATGGAGCTTCTCACTAGATAAGAGCAGCTGCGACAACATTCATAACAAAAGCAATGTGCATGTTCTATCCAGTTGGCTTTAGACTAGAAACTCGGTGGCGTACAGGGGATCACAGTGGAACTGTCGAGACAAACAATGTACATGTACACATATGTACATGTACATGAACAAACAGCACAGAAACAGCTCTGACATTAAGCCTGCGAGATACTTGTCATATAAGGCATTTAAGGTGGCTCTGGAGACAAAGAACATCACAGTTCAGAAGATTATGCAGCAGTACAACAACATGTAAATGGGGCCTGAGTCACCAAGTCTTTCTACTGGCTGCAAAGTTGCACATTTTTCACTCATGCATTCTGTATATGAAAACTGTTGTTACAGGTTTGCATTAGACTTAGGTGTTTATATATAAAAAAAAATTATGTACAACAAAATACAGACTGCTTAGTGAGTCAGACCCTCCGTATGCTCAGTGAGAACCCAATATTTACATCCAAATAATGCAAGAGATGTATGAAACATAATATGTACATGTAAATACAACATTTACAAATATAACAACAAAAAAAAAAGACAAATCTTTCTGTGAATTTAAAAGTGATTTTTTTTTTTTTTTGGATGAGAAATGTGATGGAATTTTCTATGTGCACAATATAATTTCAGGAAACACAACCAGGAGATCAGTTCCAAAATGTATTAAAGCCTTCTGCTATTTGGAACAGAAGTGGATACAACTCCCATATAGTTTCCCATTTGTACAGTAGCTCCAGTCTAATCTAGAGCACCTAAAAAAAGTTCTTACCCTACTTCATACAAACTAATGACATCATCAATAAAGTTAAAGCGCACTTGAATACAGCCAATTAAAAAGACAAATGACAGTGGGAGTGTTCAAGTCTGAGTCCTATCGGTAATGACAGTGCCAATGCATATAATGTGAATTGTTGTTGTTTTATGTACTGGCTGTGATGAGTGTGAATAAATAACCCTCTTTATGTTTAATAAATTTTTTCATACTTTAAGCATAACAAATTCAAAAGTGACAAATGGACACCTTATTGTGCCTGCGTCACTTCACACATCGAAGACCAACGATTAGACCATAAACTACAAATGTATCACTGGCACCGATTACCATGGACATTAAAAAAATGAGTCTAACTGGATTGGGGGGTTATTTACCGAACACAGAGGAAAAGTGAGGTGATGGGGGGGGACACACCCACCTCTCAGACAGAAGGAGCACTGTTTCACCTGCCGTATCCTCGGGTTTTTGTCTTGTGCAGTGGTGACGAAGCTGTAAGAGAAAAACAAGACAGCAATGCTGTGGGGGTAGGGGGGGGTGCCCCTGAAGCAAGAGATGGGTGGTTTAAAGTCACAGTCACGGTTGAGGTCAACATCAAGGTCACTGCAGTGATGCCAGTCTATTTCACTCCCCAGTCTCATCCCTGGCTCTGTCCCAGCTTCCATCCGAGACACAGAGGATGGAATGTCACGAAGCTAAATTGCTCTCAGCCTCCATTTGCAGCATCCGTCAGACACTGCCTGGGTTTATTAAGTTCCTTCCAATCCCTTTCACCTTTCAGCAGTCAGGCAGTATTGTGGAAATCTCCCTTTGGCTGTGCTAAGGTGTGTGTGTGTGCGTGTGTGTGTGTTGATATATCGTCCCTTTCACAAAGTTTTCTGATGCCCGTTGGCCGAGAGCTTCCCAGATTCAGGGTCTGTGGGGCTGTTTGACAGTTGCAATTTATCCAGACCTGGGCAGGGGGAGATAAGGGAGAGAAATCTCATTATAAAGCCTCAGAGTTTCTCTTAGACAGAGGTATTGATGTGCTTTTTTTCCCATCAGTGCCTCTGTCTGACATTTTCTAACCCTATCCCACCCTGTGTATCAAACATCCTGGACCTGTCACCACAAGCCTTTGAGACTAGCCCCATCCTCTGTCACACGTCAGTCCCGCAGCACATTGAATCCCGCTGCAATTTCTTCCATTTTGTCACTCCAGGTTGTGCTGTCTGAGTGAAATAAACACTGTCTCCCTCCAAAGCAACAGAGTAAGTTGGTGCTGTTGGTGTTTCAGACTAACCCTTTGTGGATATAAAAACTGGGATGAAAATGAGTAGCTATTACGAAAGAAATTGCTTTATATTCTACAGAACATCCAGCACAGCAAAAAGAGGATTGTTTGTGGTATATGTGGTGAACATGTGAAAAACACATAGAAGAATTTACCTAAAGCCTTCAGAAGCTCTTCTCGTACGGCCGAGGTGAATTTTCGTACAAGACAGAGTGTCGTCACGACTGCAAATAGCAGGTTGTATGAAAGGACAATGTAGAAGTTTCCCAGCCAATTAAATCTCCCGAAGTCTCCCAAGAGGTCAAACCTGGTGATACCTGTGACGGGCAGAGATACAGGTTATAAAGAAAGCTGACACTCACACACTCAGACAACACAATTAACATTTTGCGCTGACACCATCTGTAACCTTTTTTTGGAGTGAGGTGGGTAAGATAAGTTAGGGCCTTGTAAGACACAGTATCGATGAGTTGAGAAAGAAGAATTTGCTGAAAACACAGAGCAGCTCATGACAGGAAGGACAATAGTAAATATCTGCAGCATCAGTGGTAGTATGAGTGGTTTCTCCTGCAGAATCCCCTTAGCTCCAAACCTCTACAACATTCTCAAAACATCTGTCACAGCTGCTCGAATGCAGCCTGGAAAGCCCTCAACACCCTGTTGTTGTTGTGTACACTACAATGACAGCGTGCTGGCTGTGCCGTCTAATAATAAAGTAATGTAAGTACAAAATTAAGATTTCAATAACCTGGTATGTACAGTTGTATTTAATTTCACTGACGGTATTTTGAGATGTTAATTTTGCATGCAGTATTGATGAAAGGAATTTTCGCACCAATATATTCTATCCATGAACCAGGGCAGTCGTCTGTATGCAGAAATTATATTCAAATGTGGCACAGTGGAGAAGCAGTCTATATACATTCTGCTTCCACTGTAACATCTTCACAACCTCTGTCTTCAATTAGATTGGGCAATCGATTCAGTGTCTGGAGAGATGTATTTACAGCCGCAGTAAGCAGTTTGCAAGCATCAAGGACCTTTAACAAAATTGCCTGTGAAGACATAGGGAGAGAGAGATGATGGAGACCCCAGTCGATACTGCTTGCCACTGTGGTCTGGCTACATCCGTTTCTAATGCCAAAGGTTTTGATCTTGGTTTGGTAATTTGAGAAAATCTAATTGGGGGTAAAAAGATGCTTGGCATTTGAAATGTCAGGGGTAGCAGAGTTGGAGACATTAGAATGCAGTTCCTCACGCAGCCAAGAAGCGTAGGCCGGACTCAGGCACAGTGAGATATTTCCTGTGTGTTTGAGCAACACATAATAGTCCAGTCGGCCAGGGACCATTGTGGTATATCACTCCCCTTTATTTCATTTCCTGTTAGCACTCTACTGTGTAATAAAGGATAAACACAATTAAACATAGCTGTTCAATATATGCTGTTAAAGTATTAATATCATTTATAACATTTTTCTAACAATGCAAAAAGTTTTTAATAAAGGCTAATTAAATTAAAAAAGTCACATATAGATACGTGCTTGTGTATGATAGTGCACTACATCTAACTGGATTTTACTATCAGGTGGGCAGTGGGGTGACTGAAGTCGCAACAACAGCTTGACTTTTAGCTCTGTTTTGGTCTCTACCAACTTCTGAGGGGGACATATGTGCCTGTCTGCAGGTTGGTGCTGCGCAGTTAATGTGCAGTGGGTCGTTAAAGCTTTTTCACTGATATGACGCACTATAACGCTTCAGAGAAACCAGGTGGAGCTGTGGGGAAACTAGAGACTATCAGAACTGTGCGAGTGCAGTACCAGGGCGTACTGACAGAAAAGCTAGTGACAACGTTATGTTCTGTTAGGTTGTGTTTTGACATCGTTTACTAAAGGCTCTTTTTTTTTTTTAACCATACTGCTATTTGCTGCAACCTACTCCACCATTACGTTTGCAACCTCCTTCAGCTCTGGCAAACCAGTCACTGCTGACTGATGTAAAATGTATCACCAATGATTTGCCAATTTCACCACAGACACCAGGTTTAAAAACTAGAACTGCAAAATATGAACAAATTTATTTAAGGTAATAGGCTTAATAAAGCATTGTGAGTACTCATTTTGAAAGGGCTTGAATGTAACTCCAGCTCCAGCTTTGCAACCTCACATTCAACTCTCACAACGTCTTTTTCGTTTGCTGGGAGGCCTTTATTCTTCAGCCCTGTCTCATGTATTTATTCCTTTAAATCTATTCAGCGTCACAAAGCAGAACCTGTTGATATTTTGTAAAGCTCCCAATGAGTCACTGTATGCTCACTCCGTCCCATTTTCCTACTCTGTTGGTCTCCCTCACACACATTCCAATACACACACACACACACACACACAGAGTAGTGCTATTTGAACAGCTGTGCTCCACACTCTGCATGTTTATTAGTGCCATTGTGATGGTACAACTCCTGTCATTTTTACCCGTTCACCCTGCACTCCTCTCTTATGTCAGAAAGGGGAACTACAGGGGAATTCAGCTTGCTAACCTTAATGCTGCACTGTTGGTGGCGACTCTGAAAGCTCTCGTGGGGGAGGGGCATTTACTCTTTCTAACTGTTTGTGGCATAGTCTTTATGACATCTCTGAAACTCAGTGCAACCTACATTTCTACCCTACAATCAATAAATCAAATGATGTCCACCTCGGTCTGACTACCTGCGCACACTGCCTATTGCACCAACTAGAGTCTCCCACAAAACTAGGCAGACATACTGTTAAAGCTATTAGCGAGTCACAAATGTATCGCAGAGAAAGTGCAGTGAGGCATGATGTAGCGATTACAAAGATGTGCTGTGCTTTCACAACCTTTATTGGTGAGATTTAGAGGTGCTGGATGGTGGATTTTGGTTACCTTCAGGCCAGCTGTTTTCTCTTGTTCCCCCTCTTTATGCTAAACAAAGTTATTTGGCTGCTGCTGGCCATAGGTTCACATTTAGAGACCAGATAGGTAGTATTGATCTTTCATTTAACTCTCCGCGAAAGTGAGAATAATTTCCCAAAATGACCAACTGCTTTAAATATTTAGTCTGAACACACTGGCTAAGATGAATGAATCATGAAATTAGCATGGCCACACTCTCTCTAAAGCAGGTAGGTAAGCACACACAAACACGCACACCTGTACTCACCAAGAGTTCTGGACATCACTGGCAGGGCTGAGCTCAGGACCAAGATGGACACACAGCAACCAATGATCTACAAATCAAAACAGATAATTAACCATAAGATTTCAGATCTCTCAAGCACGTAAGTACAAAACTTTAAGGCGGGAAACATCGAGACATGTTTAAAAAAGCACCCACTGCACCAACACGTTAAGCCATGACATGTCCACACATATACACACACCACTTGATGTTAAATTGGTTCCACATATTGTACAATTAGTACCTCTGAAGTTGCTCATTACCAGGTTCTTTCTGTTGTCCTTTCAAGCCCTTTCACTGGAGGGTCATGGCTAGTTAACAAGTCTCACCACTCCCAAACTCATTACCAAGTGAATAGGTTCCACTATGGGCCAAACACAGCACACATCCTCTGCCCACCACCCCCCACCCACCCCACAAAAAAACCCCACTCTCCCTCTGATGTACAAGAAAGGAGCTTGCACTTTGCCAGTGTTTGCGCAACCCACACACAAACACTGGACAGATCAACTAAAGCCATTGAGAGGCCCTGAGGAAAACATTAGTGAACAGCAGGAGTTCGGAGTGAAGAGGAAGGCGGGAAAAGGAAGGGGGGGAGGAAAGATGGGGGGTCTCAAACACATCAGCACCTGAGGAGTAATCTCCACACCCTTTCCCCCACTTCACCCTGCACCCCGTCCTTCCATCCCATCTTTACCGTTGTCATGGTTGTGTCATCCTTCCTGGGAGTGAGTGCCTCAAAGACTCGCAGGCTGTAGAAGCCAACAACCGAGGACACCATCAAGTAGCTGTTCAGCAGATCAGTCAAGGACCAAAAAAACTTGTCTGCTGGTAGCAAAGCAGTTTCATTGAGTCATCTTTTTTAAGTGAAGTCTGCACCTTTTCAGCTAAGATAAAAAGGTGACGAAACAGCACAACATGTCTTCCGGAAGGTGTCCAGCTGAACTATGTCCTGTGTAAACAAAGCTGACTTGACAATGTTGCTCTTGGCCATGGAGCATGCCACTTCGGCCACGGACAAAGGAGGGGGAAGGAGGCTGTCGCTGAAAGGATACAACATGAGGATGATCTCCAGGGCCGCCTGAGCCACACCAAAAGTGGACAGAGAGGCGTTTCCAATGCCTCTGTCCTGAAAGATGGAAGACACAGACAGAAAACTGGGTTATTCGGTGTCATCACACACCAATCTTATATAAACACATCACAAATTAAAAAAATGAAAATGGGAAACGGCAGCACTGCAGGCAGTTGCGCACACATGCAATTACAGAAATCCTGCAAAGAAAGTACGCAGTGCATGAAGAATTTCCCCACTTGAGAAAGACAGAATCAAATTGGCTAAGTAATGAATGGAACAAGATGAAAGAGGCTCTTTTCAAATCACTGTCGATCATACAATATGTGAACAGGTGTTCAAACAAAAACGGCACATTGCTTACGGTAAGAAGAGTGTACAGGCTGAAGGCACGCCAAAAACATAAAAACAACAAAACAAATACTTAAGCAAACACACTAGGCGCACCCCCCGGGCCCCCTCCAACCCCTAAGGCCTTTTGAAACTGGAGCAGCAAAAAGACATACATCTAAATACGCTGCACATACCAAGCATCTGTGTTGTCAAATGATAAATATTTGCTTTAGTCAGACTTGGCACCAGGGCTGATCCTCCAAAGGATCATTGTGTTGCATGGGGCACATACAGTACTATACATTATGTCCACAAGTAAGAAGTGACTGTAGACTGCTCACTTTCAACTTCTACAAGTTATATGTTTTTTACTTACTTGTGGACCTGAGTTGTTCAAAAACCGCTAAAATCTATAAGCATATTGACATTACACATATACACAATATGTGTATATACACAATACAGCACCATACCATAGCAATGCATAACATCAGTGTACAGTGTGTATACTGTATATAGTCTTTACTATACTTGCTAAACCAATACACCTTACAGTTGTACAGTATATATTTAGTCCTAGTTTTGAATTTATTATTTAAGTTTTTCATTGTATTTTTTTTTTTTTTATTTCTTACTTACCCACCTTGAGTGTCCTTATTGTGATTTGTTTTGTAAAAGAGCCTGAAGAAAAAAGGAAAGCCTGGCAGGTTGTTTCATGCCTTTTTATGCAACTGTCATCCCCGGGAGCTTACTGCAGAGCCATGGTGCAGTGCTCTTTCTCTCTTACACAGGGAATTAGCAGACAGCATCTGATGTAATTTATTAATGGAGAGAGGCCGAGCATGCATTTAGATTGTGTGTGTGCGCGCTTGCAATATGGGTCTAGGTGCACGCTCAGGACAGCTAGCTTTCACAGTATGCCTCTTTTCAACTCTTACTTCTTTTCATTCTAGTAGCAGAAAGGGTGATGCAGTGTATGTTTGTGTGTGTCAAAGAGAGGTAGGGGGTCGGCGGAGGAACCAGTAGATTCATCTGTGCTGCCTGCCATGGCTCTTACAGCAGGCACATTGCATTTATTGCTTGTAAGATTAGCACCTCGCAATACCTGCGCCCTCGCAAGGTCACCAGCCTTGTACTAACACACAACAGTGTCTCTCATCCTGCCCATTTTACCTCAGGTAGGTCCTCTAAACATAGAAAAGGAAGGTAACCAAGAGCATCCTGATATCACAGAGTTATATCTATTTCACACTGCCTCTCTCTACTAACCCTTATCCACTGGCACACCAGGTAAATTAGCCCAGCTGTCACAAGTTTAATGAGTAGGAGAAAGAAGCACAATGCATCCAAAAACTGTTTAAGCAAGGCGCTGGACCAGCGGAAGATGAAGAAATGAACTACAGCTCCCTTAAGTGCAATTAATTAGCACATCCACAAGTGACGGCTCGAGCTCATGCACTTCTTCAGACTTAGACACACAGAGACACCCTCATTGAATACAGATGCTGTGGTCATATGATGGTCACATGATGACATAAATGAAATTTAAAGCCGATAACAACAATACATATACAAATACATGTCAAGAAAAACACATATATAATATATAGACCCAAACAGAGTCAACTCCATGACTGCTACATTTAAAACTCAGCACCTACGTGTCAACAACAATGGTACAGAGGTTAGTCTGATCCTCTTCTGTGGAGGTCTGATTAAAAGATTGAAAAGCCTCTATCAATATCGGTTTATTGAATCAATAAAAACAATGTCAGAATTAATTTTGTATTTTCTGTTGCTCTAACTGTAGACGTTGCTAGTACTGTTAGAGACACATTAGTCTACTCATCAATAAATTTGCCTCTGGTTGTTTAATCAGAAATGGGAGAGATTCCAAAGGCACATTTAGGCATACTGTTTGCTCTGAAACCACCCATATTGTCTCCGTATCTTTAATCATTTAAGTAATTAAAGCTATGAGTTATGCCATCTAATCTTTTGGCCATAGTAGTTTCACGTATTTAATTCCGCTTCATCTTGCCATAAAAATGTCAACATCATTTATCTAACTTTTTAACTGTAGAGCTACTGGCTATTATTAGAGTGAAACAACAGTAGTCCCTGCAGTACAGTCACTCTCACTGTAAGACTACCTTGTCAGTTTTTTCCTTATTTCAGGAATCAGTTTCCCATAATGAGCTTTTAATGATGAGCGACAGGTGTGATGAAGGTGTTGAGGTATGTCAACCAATGACATATCCCTCTAGTTCTGCTATGTGCTAAACTTACAGCACCATAGCCACACATTATTTACCATGACCAGAATGGATATTTTTCCACATTCACATATAAACAAAAGCTTAAAAGGCCATAGCCAAGGTAGGCATGTCAGGGGAAGTCTGAAGGTACTATTAAGTTTGTATGTGTTTAGAGAAGGTCAATTTTAGTGAGATGAAAATTGCAGTCCAGTTGCAGCTAATTGTCCATTTTACAAAATACAGTGTCAAGTGTGGTTGCTACCAAAGAGGAGGGTCCGCAGTAACAATTTTATTGGCCCCTCTTAGTGCGTGTTCATCAAGCTGTAAAACACTGTGTCCTTTTACAGAGGCTGCTCCAGTTTCCCCCCTCCTCCTCCTTCCATTTGTTATTTCTACAGTATCTCCTCATCATCATCCACCTGCTTCTCCTCTCAGCTCTTTTTCTTCCACTCTCCTTGCTCCTCATCATCAACAATCGGCATAAAGGCGACTGGGGCACTGCTCAGTATGCAAGGGGATGCTTAGTAGGAAGGGAAGACAAACATTGACAGGGCACTTCTATTGTGCTCTTCCCCTGACAACAATCAGCGCATCGGGGCCTCATTTGACTTTCCCACAGTCTGAGTCTCTTTGCTCCGGCAGAACCTCCTCAAGACCTCAGACCATACACTCTTCTTTTTTTTTATGTCACTTTCTCTCCTCTGTGCTTATCTCGTTTCAGACTGTGAGGGAATTTCTGTGGTAGATGGGCAGAGTTTGAGAGCTGGGGGGGGGGGGGGTTAACAGGGTGGAGAGATGGATATCATATCAGTATCGATTGTTGTGGAGGATGAGACCTCTGCCCATCTCTCGTAGTGCTGTGAGATCAGAGGTGTGGCATCCATCCAGCTTGAGAAACGCATAAACCATTTAGTGGGGCCATGCTGTCAAAGAGGACAGCTTCAAGCTGCATGACAAGTGTAATTTGGGGGATTTTCTGCAACGCGTCATGCCAAAGAAAACATCTCTGCTCAATAAAATAATTGGAATGTCGAGGGCAGCTCTGTCAGTTGCCTGCGAGACGCTAAATGAAATGAGGGAGAAACGGGATACATTATGTTGCCCCCTCTCAGACAAGAATGCAACCACAAACACACACACACACACTCATACACACTCATACACGCACCTCTGTCGCTGCAGATGAGATGGGATAAGGAGAGCTTAAAACACATTGCATGTTAAGCGGAGATGAGGATCTCTGAGAGCCATTCCACACTCTGTTAGCTTGCCTCACAGCAAGAGCCCTTCACCTGGCCCTGACTGACTGACTGCCTTTGCAGAGAGCGAGGAAAAGCAGCTTACTCACACTGTGGACTTGAGACACGTAACAAGCTCACTGAATCTGCACACTGCTGTGAAATGACTTTCAATGAGCTTCCAAAACAAAACCAGAGGCATAAGGCTGATTAACATCTGGTCAGGCCTTTTATTCGAACATGACTCTGAGCATATCCGGAATTTGATTTATGTCTCCGCTAAGAACATGGCAAGTCTGACGGACAAGCTCTTCTGCAGTTGACAATGTGTGTGTGTGTGTCGTGTTTGTGTGTGTGTGGGGAGGGTAGAAAAGTACTTCAGTTAGATGGTAGGCTTACCGTGGATCCCTTGGGCATGGCAGTCTCATCCACTAGAAGATAGAGGATATTCAGTGCCACCATAAGAACTGAGATTGTCTGCAGACAGAGAGGAAGATAAAGATTTGTTTACACATGGTATAGTTATAATAAAAAGATTGATGAAATCCTCAAAGTATCCGGCATCATGATATAATTGAATTGTGGGGGCTCTGCTGATCCGTAAGTATGGCAGTGCATAATAACCATCTTGTGATTGTAAACTGTTCCAACATTAAGCTTCTCAAAGCCTGAACAATGTGGGGGTTGTTTGATGCACGTGCCGTGCCTCTCACATGGCCTTTCTTGCATTATACAACAATATCAGACGGCATAAATAGTATTCCCACACTATATAATCTGTTGAAAATCACAGTTGTTGCAGGTGGCTATTCAGCAATGTCTTAAACAGCTATTAAACAAAAGTAGTTTCCACACCCAGACTGTTGGGAAACTGTGAGGACGGGGTTTGAGGCACAGGGTGTAAGTCCCGGTGGCCACCAGCCAGGCTGTGTACGCCATGAGCAAACAGTTTGGGCTTAATGATAGGTCAGTCACAGAACTCACCGTTCCTGTGAGCAGGATCAACATCACTATGGGATACAGCAAGTTCTTCTCCCAACCCGATGCTTTCTTTCTTCTCTCTGAGAGGAAATGAGAGTGAGACGAGATGTAAGTTTATTAGTTTCAAGAAATATATGTATAAGAACCTCTTTAATAACAAGATTCAGAGATGAGCTAAATACCCCCATTACAAACCGTTTTACATGACTGGTTAATTAATATGTTCATCAAAGATAATTACTGAAATCTCAAGCCCTCTGGCTTTATTTACAGGGTTTGTACAGCTTGGTTTGGTAAAACATATCTCACCTCTCATCGCAACCACCCCCCCTGCAGCTAATATACATTTCATAACTTTCAAAAAATTATGCTCTTCCTCTTTAATTAGCCACACTCATGACTGCTTTAATTAGTGGAAACAATAATAAATCTTGGATAAAAAGAAATTCAACAAAATTAATTCTGTGATTTATACTTTGGTCAGAACATGTGTGTGTGTGCTTGCGGTGGGCAACTAATGTGCCTCGTTCTTCCAAGTCAGATGAAACATTTCAAGTTTTTACCTTCCATCTTCCCCTTATTTCACCAGCTCATCAGTCACGTTTGTAGACGCTGCTGACAGGCAGTAGACCACATCACACTGCGTGTTCTGATATGGACATCCACTGTCCCCCTGTGTATCTGACTGCCCTCTAGTCCTTGCCATATTGACTTTCTTTCTCCATTTCCAACCTTGTTAGTCCTCCTTATTCTCAAAGTGCACCCACCCTGCCTGCCCGAGAAGTTCGCCAAGTGCACTTTATATGCACCATCCTTCTAAATTAATGACATCACTAAAAGGCTTGCTACAATATAAAGTTTGCATCTTGTCCAATATCCTAAGTGCCTTTGTGCTGCACCCCCCATCCCCCACACCCACACCCACTCTGCTCCCCAAAAGACTCAGGCCTCATTTATAATATCCTAAAATGGATGGAAAATTATCAGGCAGTTCTGGTCCAAGTCCAAATTAAGAAATTAAGGGGAGAAAGCGGCTGCCTGTCAGCAATATGTAAAAAGCAAACCTCTTGGCATATATTTCCATAGCAATTCAAGATCTTAAGACAAAATATATCAGCCCTGTCACACAAAACACATACTTACCCAATTTATTCCTCTGGTTTCTAATATTGTCCAGCTCTTTGTTGAGCTGGTGAGTAAAGCTTCCTCGAGTATAAGAGTGTGTGGACGATCCTGCAGAAACAGAAACTAATTAATGAAATTTGTTGCATGAGCAGGTGTTGTCTAGTGCTGCAACTAACAGTTATTATCATATCAGATCTCCTTTTTTTATATATACATATATATATATATATATATATACACAATCACAACTTCTAGAAGTCATCCTTTGTCTGTCAAACCCAAACCCAGACAAAAACCCCAAAACAAATGTTATTCAACTTTAACTGATAAAAAACACAGTAAAGTAGAACATTACACCTTAAAGCGCAATTAAACAAGTGATTAATTGATTCTAAAGTAGGTCATTAACATTCTTTGCCATCTGACTGTTTCAGTTCTCATGTTGTTTAAACAGATAAAACCTAAAGTGATATGTATACTGCATCTGACAGACTACTCAAAAAACCCTCTTTCATTCAGTTGGAAAACAACAGTAAGAAAAAATAGAAGGTGAAATCCTGATTAAGAGGTTGTTAACTTCTCACCGTACTTGTCTTACCTCAGCATGTGGTATTTGACTTATTAAGAAATCCCATCAAAACAAGTAATCATTCTCAGAACATAACAATGTGATCTCAAACAAGTAAAAATAATCTCTTGTGTCAGGAGCTGTCTAGCGCATGCCACAACTGGTTGAATGGGCTGAAGAAGACAGCAAGGGATTCTCCAGGAAAACCACAAGGCCAGCTCATTTAAGGCTAATTTATCTATTTTACTCTGTTTTCCTTCCAGCTTGACGCACTAGTGTGGAGGCCCCTCCGAGCCAAAGTGGAAGAGTATCCATTTGCAACCCCTGGGGTGATTGGCAGATCAAGACCAATTAGTTCAGTGTTACACCGTTACTAGCGTGCAATAAAAATACCATCTTTCATCTTTGTTACAGGAGTGAAGGACCAATCACTTTGATCAAACCCTTTTCTTCCCTCTGTTATTACGACACGCCCTGTCTGGATGGGTTTAAGTAGGTAACAGAGGTGAGATGCGGGGGGGTTAACAGTCTTGTCTGTGCCCTCGCAGATACCTGTCCCATGATCTAAGCAAGGGAAAGTTTGAACCCTCAGAGCAAATGCAGTCACAACACAACAGGAAATGTCAGGGGCAGTTCAGCAGCTACTCTTCTCCAGACACGAATCGAAAAAACTGCCTCGGGGTAGCCAAATGTGCTCAGCCACAAGTGAATTAATCTATCACTTTTGCACATAACATTACCAGACATGGCCTTATCCACCCCCCAGGGAAGATAAATCATTGATCAAATTGACAACAGTTCCTTAATGAAAAATAGCAGATCTTACTAAACTTACTAAGAACACTATGATCACTTGTTGAGGGCTGTGGAGGAATTTTCAACTGCAGTATCCTCAATGACATCACTCTGAAACTGAAGTTAAATATATCCTCCTTCTCTTTCTGCTGGCACCATCAAGTAAAGGGCTGAGTTACAGCGAGGCAGAGATGCTGAGTGAGGCTTCTGGCAGCCAGGAAGGCCCGGAGCTATTCAACATATCCTCTCCAACCTTCACCACACTCGAAAAATTACGTCATCCACACATATGCTAAACACCATGCTGAGACAAAAGAGGCACTGGCAAGGTCATTGTGCCGCATAGCATCTGGACAGGCACTCTGTTGCTCTGCTATCAGCAGATCAGAGTCTTCAGAGAGGGCAGTGTGGACAAGCGGTTATGCCACATTGCCTTGTTCTGCGGTGTATTTGTCTACTTAAGTTACTAGATTGTACTTCTGCAATATCTTCCAGGTTAATGAGCCGTAGGAATTTGGTGGAAGCCCCATTTTGCCCCTGAAGCCTAAATTCTTTGTCAACTATTCTGTGACCCAAATATAAACACTACTGTGCGTTTCCTTATAATTTGTGTTTGCTTTATAGGAACAAGTAAATTTGTGCATTTTGCTTGGAACAGTTGAGCTTTTCTTCCTTTTCATCTCTATAACCTTTACAAACATAATCTTCGACACATTTAAAGCAGTAAAGAAGGGGGTGAAACACTGTGCAAGTAAATGGCAAAAATTGTTTCTCTTAATTTCAGTGTTAGAAGCTTATCTGATATTTCACATATCCGTCATCATGTTCATTATACCCTTGTCAAGGAAAACAGACAAGCATGTCAGCCAATTTAAGCCATAACCTTGTGATCTACAAGATTTAAAAACATCAACAATGTCATTACAAATGGGCAATTACATGTAGAGGGAGGATAACAAAGGGCCAGATGTGTAAATAAACACTGATTAATCAACTGATGTGGCTCAACAGTCCACATCTACAAACACAAACTGGGTAAGAGGATAATCTGTTAGAGGAGCCTGATGCAGAGCGGACACAGGTGAAGCAAGAAGACAAGATTGCTTGCCTCTGGAGTGTGTCCTGTGAACTGTTCCTGAACTGCCGTCTGCTCAGCGCTCTCGGCAGATCAAAGGAACGCCACTCCAGCCTGAATGTGAGCATGAACGTTGAGTGCATCCATGTACCTACTGTTTGTGCAGGAAAATATTCACCTCAACATCCTCCTTTCTCTCCTATTCCCACCTTTTAACAGGTGAAGGTGGGTTGCAGTTCGGCCTCTGTGCACACATTAAGATGTTGACCACAGTTTTTTTTTTTTCGCCTCACAGAGACTTGTAAAGATCAAACACTGCTGGAGATGATAGGGAACAGATTACACTTATTCTGCCAGTTCCTTCAAAGCAGGGCGGTGTGGAATGAGCCCTAAGGAACCGTACGCATTGGTGGTAGTCTATGAAGGTGGCCGGCGTAGCATTCAAAAACATGCATTATCAGGGAGCGATCTCCCTTACCTCCCTGGTTTGAAAGGATGCTCGTTCTCTTCATTTACTCGCATCTGTACACTTGGTTGCGTGCTTGAGTTAATATTAAAAGTAGGTTTTGGAATTTGGCCCAAATACTTCCTGCTTTTTGAGATTATTCAACGTCAAACAAGGAATTTGGGAACACAGAGGACTGGAACATGAAAAGGAAAGGCAGGCTTAAAGAAAAAAAGAAAAAAAAAACACACATCGTCACCATCCTGTGCCAGAGTCCAGAGAACAGCACAAGGCTCCTGGTCTCCTTTCACACGTCACAGAAAAGTCGCTTTCATGTCCACAGACAGGACCTAGCCAAAAGTTCTTGTAAAAGATTTCCTTCATATCACCCGGGCTGTTATTCTGGGCCTGACACTGAATGAGGCAATCATGTTGCCAGCACTGGCGCTGGAGTATCTTAAATTGAGCCTTAAAAACTTCCTAAAACATCCTTGCCATGGTGGCTGCTTTGACCTTTAGCAGGAAGTTTTTGAGAGCAAGACAGTGGTAGAGAAAAGCCGGCGTGGAGCGAGTGTGGGTTTTTTGCCTCCGTCTGTGGGTGTGTGAGCGTGTGTGTGCGCCTGGCTGAATTTTCAATGCTAATTGATTCCAGTGTGGTGCGCTCCATCACGCCCAATAGGGCAGTCAACCCCTCCCATCCCGTATAATGTGCCAACACGTCTCCCACAGACATACCGTTTAATCTCCTCTGAAGGGCTTCCTCCTGCAAATGGATGCAGTAAATCTGCTCATCCAGGTCCTCCAGGATCTGAAGGAGAGGGAGCAGAAGAGGAAGAGATGAAATGGGTTATAATTAGGCCCAAAGTGGGACTGAAGAGATGGCAGATGGGAGGATGAGTTGGTGATGTATTTGTAGTCCTCTGTTGTGAATCGTAAATGGCTGACTGAGACAGACATCTTTCATAGTGGAGGAGAAAAGTGGCTTCAAGTCAGTTTAACTATGTAGTCTTTCAGCAAAAACTTGTAGTTTTAAATAATGACTACTTACTGTTGGCTTCACCAGTAACTGGCCCATGACAGTGAACATCCTGGATAATCCCACGGGAGTGCACACTACAAAAAACAGTGTGATTAGCTTGATTGTTTGACCACAGCAACGCCAATTCATTCAGCAACAGTAAAGTGATGGTACTTAAGACAGAAGCAATTAAATGACTTACTGAGCAACAGCAGTCCTCCCATCAGAGATATGCAGGAGTAGAGGTAGGGCAGGTAAAATTCCCAAAGATCTATAAAAAAAACAAAAAAAACAAAACAAAAAACATTCAAACATTCATTTATTACGATGCAGACTTAAAAGGTAAAAGTTAACATTTTGTAGAACAGACAAGAAATAGTCCCAGAACTGTAAAGGGATTAAAAAAGAGGATAAAATGTGGTAATCAGTGTGTTAATCAGAGACGCTGACATAATTCTTAACTTTGGAGCCAAGCTAACGGTTTCATTGATTCCAAACATTAATGCTAACTCATGCTTCATAGTTTATGTACAGGCATGAGAGTGGTATCAACATTGTCATCTAATGCTACACCAGCAGCGAAAGACTGTATCTCCCACACTGTTGAAGTATTCCTTAAGTACAAAGGTTTCACAAGTAGAAACGACATAGAATCTAAAAGAATAAAAATTTACCATAGAGTGACTCCATACTGGCTGCGTCATTGTCAATGAGTGCTGATGCAACCCACACGATGCCCAAGATGAGCAGAGCCAGCAGGAAGAGCATCACAAAGGTCTCCAGAATACGTGCCTTAATGCCCTGACAGAAAAAGTGCACAGAAAAAACAAAACAGATGAGTCATGGCTACAACGCTTAGAATCAGCGTGATCATCAACCTATGGATTTTACATCAACATGCATCAAAAACACATTACTCAAACTGATGTTCATTGCGCTGAGCTGAGAGGTGGTATTTCCTACGTTTCATATCAAATTTTTAAACACAAAGCAAAGACTCATTTTACAAGACGTCTCCATCCTGTCTCGCTCATATTAAACACCATCATTTCCATTCACAGCACACAAACATGACATAAACGCTCCCACAGATTCCTGTGTAAAACAGCTCTTTTATATACACATATTGTGGTCTATAAAGTGGGTCTAACGGGGGCTGGTGGTGGCAGAGGTGAAATTAAAAAGAGTAGGGGGGCGGGGGTGCTGGAAGGAGCACGAAGCCTGGCTGGGTCAGCTACTGTCTGCGATCAAGAGCAGGCCTCCCATCTGGGGCCGATTAGGAGCTCCCTTAGCACCACAGCCCGTGCAGACAAGAGGGTTTTGGGGTAATTTGGGTTTTCCGGGTCACAAACTGCTGAGTGGTTAATAAAGTCCCCTTTACCTGTTCACACAGTCCCGCCCCCCCACCGCTGGAAAGCCAAGCTGTCTAGCACCGTAAGATAGATAGGCGTTCTCATACACGTCAGGTAGGCTACCAGGCACAGGATAACAAGGGCTCTCTGCTTTCAGAGCGCTGCTTAAATTGACTACATATGAGCAATTTGTTACCAGCTAACATAATGGCGATGTGGTTGCTGTTCAGTATTCACCAACAGGTACATGAAGGGGGTCTCCCTTTGAAAGTTCCCCCTGTTAATCAAGTTGCTTTATAGAATGGAAATGGTTTCAATTCCAAAGACTGAGCATTTGCATTGCAATTCTCGCTCACTGATTAACAGCTGTCTTCTCTCCTGTGCAACCTAAAATACCCGTAACTCACTCTTTGTTGAGTGCTTATCTCTTTTCACAAGCGCTTCTCTTGCATACGAACATTCATGGGTCGCAGAAACATTTAATGTCAGAACACAGTCACTGACCCATTCAGTCCATAACTTGGTAGGGAGTATTACTGGGAGGGATGAGAGAGAGTACAGGACCACCTACAGCTCAATGTGACAAAGACCAAAGAACTGGTGGTGGAACTGAGGAGGACTAAGAATCCAGTGACCCCTATCAATATCAAAGGGGCCACTGTGGAGGTGGTGGAAGAGTACAAGTACCTGGGGGTGTTCTTGGACCACAAACTGGACTGATGCAAGAACGTGGACACTGTTTACAGAAAGGACCAGAGCTGCCTCTATTTTCTGAGGCAACTGAGGTCCTTCAACATCTGCATGACGATGCTGAGGATGTTCTATGAGTCGGCGGCGTCCAGTACCATCACATACGTTGTTGCCTGCTGGGGCGGCTGTCCGAGGGTGAGGGACACTAACAGACTCAACAGAATCATCAAGAAGGCCAGCCATGTTGTGGGAGAGAAACTGGACTCTCTGACAGTGGTGTCTGAGAGGAGGATGTTGTCCAAAATAAGGACTATACTGGACTTTCCCTCTCACCCTCTCCACAATGTGCTGATCAGCTACAGGAGCTCGTTCAGCAACAGACTCTTACTACCACGACGCACCCCAGAGCGACACAGGAAATCATTCCTGCCTGTCGCCAAACTATTAAACTCTGCACGGTGACGGACACACATACTTTTATATATGCAATGTATATATGTGCACATGTAAATACCTATATTTTTAGATTTATACTTGTCTTGTTTTTTATCCTATTTTATATCTTTCACCTTCTTTCTTGGTTGGGAAAACTGCAAGTGCAATGTCTGTACAAAAAGAATATCCTCTCAGGGATAAATAAAGGAATTCTGATAGTAATAAAGAGATTTCAGCTTACTCTCATATTCAACCCATGGTCAAAAACTGTAGCATTCTTTCCCTATCATTTTCCTCTCGCCTCCTCTTAGGGTGACATTCTGGAAAGGTCTCAGTGAGTGAGTCCAGAATTTTCTAGCACATCAGGGAGTAAAGTGGGCAGGGTCTGGAGTGCCCCAGTGTGGCCAAGGTGGACACTACAGCCGCTTGACAGGTAAGGTTAGAGGGGGTAAGTTGGCCTTATGGCACAAAAGAAACCTAAAAGATCTTACTGATACATTATAAATAAATATATAACATTAATACATACATCACAGTAGTAACATATCGCAAGGGAACCTTGTATACATGTCTGCTGTTATGCCCTTAGCCAACAGTAAATTAACTACTCAATGCAGATCGATACACTAAAAATACAGCCACAGATCTGACATGGACATTAAATAATGCTCGCTGCCTCGTGCCATTTTGCACATGCTCGCATACACCAAGCTCACTAGATGGATGCTGCAATCAAGCATCTCACAGCGCAGCTCAACTGGGCAGTGGGGAAAACACTCAACAACACTGAAATAAAAAAAAGGGGGGGGGGAGTGATAGAGAGAAATCGAGAGAACAACAGAGAGAGAGAGAGAGAGAGAGAGAGAGAGAGAGAGAGAGACTGGTGGAGCAGAGGAGTCAACGTCTGAGCGCATCTCATTCCCTGGAGGTAAGAGAGGTGAGAGAGGAATGCTTTCAGGGACTTCAGCCACGTCCCACACGCGCTCTCTTAAGGATGCATCAGGACAAGAAGAAGCTGTAGGCAGGACGTGCATCCGCTCAAGCGCACCAGTCCACCTTAACAAGCTGCCCATGCCATGCTGAAGGTGTATTCCCTTTAGATAGGGCTCTCAATCATTTATAAGACTCAAATCATTACCTATTCAGATCATTTAGGGCAAAGGCAATGCTTGTCACCTCCCTTACTATCATCCCTGGTTCCTGCCTCGCTGGAAGAACAATTCACTGTGTCAGATGTGATGTGACTGTGCAGAGAAAGAGGACACTGAACCGTGAGCCCAGACTGGTTTCACTGATCCATCCACATGCATGCCATTGTACACTGAAAGTTACATCTATTCTTACCCAGTCTTTCAAGGGGTAATACTTATTCATTTGCTCCTTGTTGCAAATGTAAGGGAGAGCAAATGTGTACAAAAAACATGGCACAAAAATAAGAATATCCAACTAAGCTATCATAATTGATCAAAGATAAAACTGTCAACCCGTGAAGGAAGACAGGGAAAAAAAAGAGAAAGACCTGTGCCTTGGCATCCAGAGTGCCGGCTGAAAGTTTCTATTCTTGCCATTCTAAATGTGTAACTACCTCTATATATAGCAGCTCTGAAATATTCAGCATCCCCTGATCCTCACACCGACATCGAGTGAGGGGCTGGTTAACTGCAGCTATGCTCAAACAAGACTGGAGAGACTTCCAAGAAATGTGCGTGGAGGCCAGAGAGGAAAAGTAACTGCTTCATATGAAGTACCAAACAAGCATGCATGTATGTACACACACACACACACACACACACACACACACACACACAAGCCAAGTAAATCAACCTCCAAATCCGCCCAATTACACAAAGCTGCAGAGGGCCTGGAAACAGTTCACAAGCTTTTTCGCCTAACTCGCGCTGCAGACAAACTAAAGCACAATCTGCTACTGTCTTTGATGTAGTGCTTCATGATGAATCCAGCAGAGAGTTCACCTCTGGAAGTTGAAAGCCACTGTGCAATGGTGGACAAGTGTGAGAGAGAATTAAGAGATGACACTTGGGAAGGTGCACGGCTGTGCTCAACATTGACAGAGAGAGAGAGAGAGACAGAAATCAGACAAAGAAAGAGAGTTAGGTGATGCAGGGGCTTCCTAGTTGCCACCATCAATCCTTTGCAGGTCAGCGGGTGGTAGCAGGGATCATCCCGCAGACCATCCTTCTGCTCACTGTCAGGGGCGTGTGGAACAAGGGCCAAGAGTGTAATAAGTGAGGGTGGGGGCAGGGTCCCTCTTTGCTAAAGACATGCCAGATGCCCAGGGACCTTATTAGTGTATCCTTCAGCCAGTCGGCCACAGCGCAGTGACCGTGTCAAAGACAGAAAGCAGAGGAGAGGGACACTCCCCTGTAAAGCTGCACTATGAACTTCTAAAGACTCTTAATAAGACTTCTTAACAAAGCACCAATGACAAGAGAGCATGGAAAATGATCAGCATCACATCGTATCGTTCAAACCTTAAGGGGGGGGGTGTCAGCAAGAAAAAGAAAACTTAGGTTCAGTAGTATTTGGGGGGGGGGGTTGTGTAAACGAAAATTGCTGTTTCCCTGCTGGTCTCATGACTGATTCAGCAGAGTCTGAAAACAGAAAACTTTAAAAGAAGGAAGCAGCTCCAGTACTTTCTGATGTTTGCCAAGTTTTATTTGACATCCTACAGTGAGGACAGCTTGTTCTGATTACAGAAAGGTGTCAGACTGATAAGTCTTCAAAGGATGAATGACTGTATGCAGGGTTTACCGTCAAGCAAAATGGTCAGGACCAAATGCACTTATTAGTCTATCAACATAATACTCTACTTAAGAATGAGTTGTAGTGATTCAGTTTGCATGCATGATAGACATTATTTTGCTTTAAAATCAGGAGAAATTGTTAAGAATCTGGTCCAGAAGCAATTAAGCTTCAGAATTTATCACTTAGTTTAGAAAAACTGAGTCACGAGAGGAGGGGGAAAAAATCCTGAGCAACTCGCTTGTTCTTTTTTAAACTCCCAGCTCGAACTAATATGTTGCCATGGTAACGAACATTGTAACAGGCAGCTTTAGGGAGACATTGTGACCTTAAAGGAAGGTATGTAAACACCACTTTATATTCTCTGACTGGCCCTGCCCGAAAGAAGGCCTGGGAAAAATGTCTGCATGTGCAGGAGATTTGAAATAAATATCCAGGCCCCCATTGTGGAGCTCCAACAAAGAGGAGTATCTTAGTAACACCACACGGGTTTGCTCGGCGAGACGTTTTCTCCCCCCTCCTCTCCCTCTACAATAAACACACTTCTCATCATTGGCGGGTTAGGGCTTAGGATGAGATTGATGAGGAGTTTCTTTAACTACCAGATGAAACCTGTTGGCCCTTTGCTGGGTCACTCAGGGGGTCAGACTCGTTCCAACTCGTTTCAGGATCAAACACATTTCTATACCGTGGGTAAGACCAAAAGACCAAAAGAAATTCTGCATACTTTTCATCATACTAAACTGTTAGTAACTCAGGCTTTGGTATGAAATGCATATTTTTCAGTCAGCGAAAATAAATTGAGCGTTAGTGCAAAGACAATAAAATTAGACTACACTAGAAATAGACCAGGAGGTTGTCAAAACTTTTTTTGTTTCACCTTCTGTTCTAACTGTTTTGAGTAAATATAGCTTCAAGACATCATACTCGTCATATGTAATTATTAAGCCAACGTGATATAAACAGAACCCAGAACAAAGACTGGTCCTGGTGCCTTCACAGTCTTTCCCAGAACGCGCTGATCATCTCAATAAGGATGACAGGGACGGCTCTCTTCATTATCATGCCATCTACTGGTGGTGTGGAGACAAGCATCACAGCAGATTTTTACCTTCTTTAATGCACTAAAAACTTCCAAACAATACACAGTATCTCACTTTAGATACCACTTTAGATGCAAGATGCAACTGCATAAATACACAGTGGCATAGAGGTTTCTAAAACACAATCAGAACCAAAGAACCTGATCTACACAAGGACTTTTAGTGGTCTCAGCGATGCAGCTCTTATGCAAAGATTTGAGAACACAGCAGTAAAGCGGGAGACATTTTACAGCAGCAAATAAAGCTCAAAGATCATAACATCTGACATCAAGACCCTAAGTCGCTCCGATTCATCCACAATTTGGACAATTTGTTAAACTATTAATCACTCAGGTGACAGAGCCTCTGAAGAGCTGAACAGTTAACATTTAAAAAAAAAAAAAAAAAAAAAAATCCACATCCACATTTCCATCTTTATTCTGGTGGCGTCTTTTAGTACATCGTCAAAAGTAAACACAGCCACATGAAAAGGCTGACTTACAGCGTTAGTAGTTAAATTCATCATTCACTTCATTTCCGCAGTCAAAAGGACCTTGCAGTGCCATAACATTAGCCCAGGAGGTTAAAATGCCACATAAAACCTTATGACATCGTGGTCTAATGCTGTTATTTGGGAAAGGGATTATATCACATTATAAAAACTCAGATCTGTCCTCTACATTCCTCTTACTGTCGGCCACATAATCGACTCTGCAGGCCATCAATTTTTTTTTTTTTTTTTTTTTTTAAAGGTGAAACAGGAGTGTCACCTCCACCTCAATGCACCATATAGATCAGGAAGTGCAGCTCAACACTGAACAGTGCCTCCTTTAAGCACATTTATGGAAGATCAGTAGCAAGAAGCAGCCTTGCTGAAATGAAAAACAACGAAAAGGAGGAACACGAAAAGAGGCCCTCATCCTGCTTCCAACACATCAGGGCCTGCCCGCTACCAAAGAAATCCAAATGAAACAAATTAGTGAGCTGAGGAAGAAAAGAACTGCCTATACACTACAGTACAGACTAATTTTTATGTGCTTTTGCCAGGAGGGACATAAACCAGAGAGGTTTCAAACTGTGACACAGGATAGAGCTGTATTAAAAGTAAATCTTTCCCCCTCCATTTTGCGAGGCTCTATTGTGCTGTCATGTTGCTGCGACTTTATGGACTTTTGGAACACGAGCCCCCAGCCTCTTTTTTTGGGGGTAATCAATTAAACGAGGAAGTTCGCTGAGCCTTACAACTCGATTATTAGCCTGTCCTTTTGAAGTTTTATTTTAGGGGGCTGGGGAGGGGGTGACAAGGAATCAGGCTTTAAATCAGTGGGGCCGATGCAGCAGTGTTGAAGCGTTTGCAGTCTATGGCCTTATTGGAAGGGTTTGTCAGGATGTGGCGCAGGGCGAAGTCCAGATTCAGACTTTCATGGTTAATGAGCTTTCCGCGGTGGCAGTTACAGTCAGTGGCGTGAGTCAGGGAGAGGGCAAGGTCTAGGCACCTGCTGCTGCTGCTGCTTTGGCTGTTATGAGGGAACCCCTTGCATGGATAGTAAAATAGGCAAACAAAAGAACACAAAAAAGAGGAAATAAACATAGCCCTACATTTTCCAATTCAAATTTTCATTCATTTTTAGTTTAAATGTTGCAGATTGTCTAGCTTTCACCACAGACACATAGCACGATAAAAACTTGATGAAAGCAAAATTTATCCTCAGGATTTGTAATGTAATTTGCAATTTTTCTTTGTCAGATGTAATTATCTTTTGTGATAATAGCTGGTATCCTTGCGCAACACACAAAGAAGAAATCGAAAAATGAAAATGATGCATATATGCTCCGTTCAAACATTTTAGGCAATGTACCTTTTTCGATCCTGCAAATCCCTCAGATTCCAAGAAGAAATAGGCAAAAGGCATCAGGACAAAGAGACAAAGGTTGGAGAACAGTGACACCAGGTTCCACAGACCTGCAGAAACCAAATGTAAGACAGTGTACACATATGTCTGCATGCACATACCACACATAATAAATCACTAGTCAGTCCTGTTATTAATATAATAACATCTTTTTTCAGGCTTGATCAGGTTTTGAGTGTGTTTCTTTGATTATGCCAGCATAGGATTTTATCTGTTACATGTGTTCCTGTTGTGTCTAAGTCATGGACTGTAACGCCCTCTGGTGGCTGTTGCAGCATCTAACAGCCTTATCAACAGAATGGGTGCTTAACACTGATCCTGTGGAGTGTATGCAAGAGTGACTGTGACATAAAGATGTAAACTGATCTGATATGTAGTGATATGGCAGATGAAACAGAAAACACTTTTTTTTTTTTTTTAATCACATGGCACATTTTAAATGAAGGAAAAGAAACTGGCTTATTCCCACAATCAGCAGCTGATGCTGGTGTTTGGAGAGATAAGAAAAACAAATTTGTTTCAGTGAAGCTTCTAACATTGTTATAAGCAACTTTTCTTTTTCAATTTTTTTGAAAAGTTTTTCAAAACTGAGAGAAAAAAATGCTGTATGCAACCAATCAATCACGCTGTATCACAAGCACATGTGAACATTACTTTTTAATGACAACTTAGGAAGAAATTTGACAGATGTTAGCAAAAAATGTTCAGATAAGTATTTCTACATATTTCAACTTCAATCAAGCATTTATTAAGGACTGAAAGGTGAAAATGTGTTTTGAATTTAAGATACAATATGTAGCACTTCCACATTAAAATGCCTAAAAAAACTGGACCTTTGTTATATATTCTGTTGAGGTTTGTATTTACATTATCCCAAATGTTTCCAACAAAGTTCAAACCCAGACAAATCACAATCACTAATTTTATCAAAAGTTAACGATGTGTTTCATTTGGTCGCCTTTTGTTAGAACTCAAATATATGACCTACATACAAGAACGCAACTCCACTCCACATACATCCACTGATTTTGATATTAATTTAAAAAGTTAATGCGACTGACTCTATGATTCTGAGCAATGCCATTCCATATATGTTAGAAAATACTTATTTTCCTTGAAGAGCAGAAAGTGAGAGAGAAGTTATAATAAGACAAATGAAGTGCGTGTGTGTGTGTGTGTGTGTGTGTGTGATCTACTGACCGTGAATGAGGGAGCCATTGAGCCACTGAATGTAATAGTTTTTGGGGAAGGACAGGAGGATCTCATTACTAATGATTGAGAAAGGCAGTAGGAAGACAGCACCACCCGACACTGCCAGGGTGAAGGTGCACAAGTATAATCTGCAAATGGAATCAAACACACACGCACGGGCACATACACACACACACACACACACACACACACACACACACACACACAAACGTGTTAGGACTAGCCGAAATAAAAACTCATGCATAAAAACACATGCAAAAGCACTACAAGATAATAACACATTTCTTCTTCACATCAGATTATGTTAGAAGCAATTACTTGGTTACTGGAGGATTCATTTTGGATTACACAATATATATATATATATCTATATGACAAATGACATGAATTAAGAAGGAAAAGCAAGTGAGGAATTAACTTATTTAGCAAAAGTGACCACTCCAGCCCCTCAGCTGAATGCACCTCTGCCTCGGTTCTTGAACAATAGACTTGAACTGACTATGTCTCTGCAGCCTGCAATTTGTGGAGATCCACAGATTGTGAGTCTGCAGATTGGGCCCAGGGGAGAGACCATCTGCTCAGTGGTCCTCAGCAGGTCAGCACAAAGTCCCCACTTCCCCATGTCACTAAAGAGGCTCATCAGCTGAAATGCTTTCCATTAATTATGTTGGACCCTTAGGTACTGTTTTGCTGAGCTGGACCTGAACCTGCAGGATGCATGTGGCTACAAACAGGTATCCTGTGATGCCTGTCAATCTATGAGACATTCAGAGTGTTAGCAGTTGTCAGTCATTTTTCTTTTCGCAATTCACTAAATTAGACATTAGTAACAAGGCTGCATCTACTGACTGTTTTCAGTATCAATTAATCAGCAGATCATTTTCCAGATTAGTATATTTGTTGTTAAGGTCTATGGCATGTGAGAAAATAGTGAAAAATTTCCAAGATGATATTTTTAAATGTTTTTCTTCCCCAACAAACACGCAAAAACCCATAGATATTCACCTCACTACGATATAAAAATCGACAAGCAGAAAATCCTCACAACCTAGAAGCTGAAACCAGAGAATGTTTGTCATTCTGGCAAGAAAACACAACTTAAATGATTACAAACATATGTGCAGTTAAATTATCTGTTGATCATCTTAGTCAACTGAAATGTATTGTACTTCATAATTTTTTTCCTTTACTGACCTTTCTTTACTTGTATTTGCTTACTAACATCCATTCTCCTAAAAAAAAGCTTAGATCATTAATTGCTAATTAACTAAATGAGTAAACAGTTGCACTTAAAAGTCATTCCACTCAACGGTGCTTTTCACAGTTTCAATACACACACAATACAATGAGCTTTACTCACGATATTCGGTTGACAACAGCGTCTTCATCTTCGTGATCATCTGTAAAGGAAATCAAACCACTTCAGTCACAAGGTGCTAAGAGTGTGACCCTTTGAAATGTATAAGGACCACCATCTCATTTCATGAGTCCGTACTTTTTTCAAAAATAATGTAAGCCATTATAATTTTCTTCTACCACTAATTTGACATTTATGCAAGGTGACCTAAACCTTGAAAAACAAATTTCACATTATTTCATATCAGAAATACAGCATATAAAGCAATTAATAAAATATGCATGTAAAAAAATTGGTTCTAATGTCATCAAAATATGTAAGACAGTACATGGAAGGTTCAAATAAACCGCATCAGGCGGTGCACGTCATGCCACTTTATATTTCACAATTGCTTTTTATTTTAAGTGAAAAGATTAAGGCTCCTAAAACACTGTGTTTGAGGAAAAGAGCAGCCTAGATTTCTACTGTACAACACTCCAGATGGGATTTCTGGTGCAAAGTGGTCTACTTTCAAAATGAGACAAGGGAAGCCTGAGTGACCTGGACATACTAAATTTGTCCTGGGAAAATGGGATACAGCTTGTAATGTCTGCGAGGGCCTTTTGTGTCTTTTTTCGTCCTTTACAACTCGGTCAGCTCTTTATCTTCAGTCATGTCTTCTTGCAGTACCTCAAATGCTGTGTCAGAGATGTTACAGAAAAGGAAAACATATCCTTCTGTTTAAGATCCTGTTGAAATTCAGACTTTTCTTGAGTTTTCATTGTTTAAATACAATTCAGTAGGACAGATTATTTCATTAACCGGTTCTTATTACTGGCAGATTATGATGTGACCAATTGTATTCAGTTAGCCAAAGTCCTAAAAGCAATTTGGGGTGGATACAGCTTGCAATGAGCTGGCTGGGGCAGATTACTCTACAGGCAAGGGTGTGGTGACTTAAGTATACATCTAAAGCCTTCTCAGCCTTTAACTTCCTTTCAGTCTACATACAATGAAAGGTTCTGTCTGTGAGCAAACACAGCACAACATCTACAATTTTTTTAGTGAAAAGGGGTCCACTATGGACACATTCCTAATCGAGTCACAAGCTGATTTTTGCTCCCACAGTGAGTGTTCATATTTTACGGCCACACTTACCACTCTTCCTCTTGTACCTCGTTATGATGCAGTAGGACACGATGTAAAGGACTGCGAACAGGAGGAAGCAAATCTGAAACAACAACATAGGAATCTTAGGGCTTGTTCAGACTGACATATTCCGGCATATCTAAACTGTCATTAAAAGGTCTAGATTAGAAAACTAAATATACGAAATGCAATTTTTGCAAATCGGTTTCCGGAGTCCATCGTGATGTGCAGAAATATCTTATCTCGTCCAATCAACAGTCCAAAATCAAAAAATAATGTGTTTACTATTGCAAACGATTAACAAAAGCAGAAAGTATTTATATTTGAGAAGGTCCGAAAGATTATTAAACAATTAACTAAAACAAAATGGTCAATAATCAAATAATCAGTTAATCAACAGGTCTTATAGCTTTAACTGTAATAGTGGTTTGTTATTATACAAATCCTGAGCTCCTAAGCAGAATAGATTAATATGACTAATTTATTTCATTATAAAGAACAAAAGAGAGGAATGTATCCTTGTTTTTCCAGTGTTTGACAACAGTAATTAGGCCAACTCCACATGCAAAGTGGTCAAGAAATACATGGAATCTGTTAGGTAACCATGGCCTCAAAACAAGCTGGATGGTCTTACAGAAGGATCACATAGCACATTCCCCCCTTCTAGTGTGACAGTGACCGGGACATCACTAATGTTAGAAGCTCCCCCTTCAGCACTTTGCACCCTGTCAACATTGCACAACTCATCGCGGCCGAGCTGGGACGATGAGATGATTCAACCAGACATCAGGCAGACCGTGCACATTTCAGACAGACAAACTGACATAAAAAGAAATTCCAAACCTCCACGGTCAGTCTGGGAAGTACATGGTGCTACAGCAGCTGTGGCAAAAACTGTTTTTCTTATCATCTGGGGTCTCCTTCCCAATGAAAGACAGCTAATATATTTACAAGCTCCAAAACTGTAGTGACAGTCGCTTAGGCAAAACATTTTGAAAAATGTTCACAGTGAATTAAACCCAGAATAACACAGGACCAGGTGCACAGAGCTGATAAACTGATACAGACCCAAAAATACAACCGTTTGGGAGGAGTTACAGCAAGTTACAAGCATGCCAGTCAGCACCACTGCCACTAGCAAAGTTATCACTCTGTTTTCCACAAAAAAAATACACAGTAACACTGTAAGCAACAGAAAAGGAGCAGGTAATAACAAGTCAAGGTTCTCTCGAGTGTGTAAGAATCCTCAAGCAACAGTATTTCCCACCTTTACGATATATATGACCTCAAGCTGAAAGTGAGAGACAGTAGACAAGTAGCCAAGCTGACGAGTGTGTTTTTATGCACTGCTGTAATGTGTCCCTGTTTACAAGTTAAGCATGAGAAAGCCTCATAATGATGTTAAAGCCTTGCTTGGACCTGGAAGTGGAAAATTTAATTATTGACCAAACCACTTCTAAGACAGTGACACATTATCCTGTGCTAACCGGACTGTTCACACTAACAGGGTTTCCTGTGCCTCTTTCAATAATTCTTGACAGAAAGTAGGTTATTATGGAATAAACAGGTTCCCACACTTTAGGTCTAACAAGAGCGTACCACCATGTCACCAAGTCATGTTTACGAACTTGAAACTCAACCCTGAATAACCTTGGCTACAAAATAAACATAATAAATATCATTTGACAGCAGTAGAAATCAGCCCATAGGCTGACTCACCACAACCCTGAGGTTAAACTATACAGTGCTATTACAGCATCACGCAAAGGGACCTTAAGTACAGAATGTTGATATGGGACACTGAGAAAATGTGAAAGCTAAAGCTGAGATACTGAGCTCGCGTGCTGGTGAGACATTTGATAGTTTGTATATTCCAGAAACATCTTATCAAAAACAAAGAAGGTTTATGCCAAGTGTTCCCTCTTAAACTTTCTCAAAACATCTGACTAGACATCAGGGCTGTTTAAAAAAAAAAAGTGTGGTTCACGGAAAGGAGGATCATCAGCAACAGCAATTTTCAAGGTATCAACAATAGTATGCTTTTTACTGAGTCATGCACTAACAAATGGTCAGCACACAAGGACCCAAGACACTGAAAGTGAAGCTGCAGACCAAACTTCTCATATGATATTATAGTGCAAAGAAAAAACTTTGCTCTGCAAATAACATGTCACAAAAAAAGATCTCTTCCCAAAACACACACTCATGTTTTATGATAGGGCAATCAGAAAAGGACATTAGATTTAAGGACATTTTACTAAAATGAAAAATAAATGGCGACTTTTCAAAAGGTTTTAAACTACAGTCGTTTTTCATGAGACAATATAATCTTAAAATAAGTCTGCATCAAACATCAACACATCATCTTTTCTCACCCACATGAAATTATTTGTGCTGAGGACCATGAATATTAACGAGTAACGCTAATATATTTTGGAAAATACAAGGTAAATGAAGTATTACAAAAATACAAATTCTACCCCAGTAATTCGTGGACGTTAAATTAGTGAGATTTCGCAGTCCTCATTAAAGTGGTACACTTAATTTGAGAGGACTGGGACATTTTGTCCACATCCAGGTAACGCTAAACCTCTCCTTAATGAACCGCACCGTCATATTTAATACAAATCTGTTCAGATCACCAGTAAATACGATAGCTGAGTTACACCACTGCAATCAACTATTTAATGTTAGCTAACGTCAACATAAGCTAACTTTAATTCGCGTGTTCACTTCACTGTTCTTAATTTAAAAAAAGAACTGGCCAATAACTTAAGTGGGGATAAAGAAGACATTTTTATCGTGCACCACAAAATGAATAATTATTTTAAAGCGTAATAAATTAAGCTGTGCCAAACTGACAGATGAAGCTAACGTTAGCAACCGTTAACGTCACTGTGCGGTAGAGGACGTCGTTAGCCTTGCTAGCCCAGACTAGCAGCTCCGTACGTTACTTACGATGTACTCTCGAACTTGGCTGTGGAAATTCTGCTCTCTGATAGTAACATCGTCTTCTTCCATTCTTCATATTGCAAGTACAAATAAGCTACAGACTCACTACATGCTAGCTCGTATAACTGGCAACAACAGGACCAACTCCGGCGACTTCCCTCCTCTGCAAAAACTGCTCAGCTTGGTTAAAAGCCACTTTACATCGGGGGGAAAACCTCTCCGTGCTAATGAAAAAAAAATAACCGCCCCAAAATAATAGACGTCATCAGTCTGCGTCAGCTCTTCGATATGCCCTGGAAGGGATTGGTCACGTGCTTGTGGGTCACATCAACAATATTTCCCTCATGGAGATACATGTGCAAGTCTAAGTTGGCAATGTGTGTGTTTAAAATAGGCGAGTAAGCGTTTTCTTCCCATCGTTCTTTACGTTGGACGATTGTTTCACAGCAACCGTAGTTCAACAACGTTAGCTTGTTAGCCCAGCGGAGCATTTTGAAAGAAGGTTAGCGGGTTGAAGTCATCGCTATTCAGCTCACAGACAACATCTTGAGTTTAATTTGTAGAGATGAAGGGAAAATGGAAGCAGAACAGCAAAAAGAAGAAGGGAAATGCGGTGTTACAGAAGTACATGGTGGCCGTGGATGAGTTTATTAAGAGCAAAGGAGGCACTGAAGAAGTGGAGAATGATCATAGCATGAGATTTGTAAAAAGGAAAAGCAGGAAGGAGCTACGCAAAGAAAAGCGGAAAATGAAAAAAGCCAAAATGAAAAGTCATTATGAGGGTAAAAAGACTGTCAGTTTACTACTCGATGAAGGTGAAAAGTCTGAAATACCAGCTGATAAACAGCAACAGAAGAAGAAGAAGAAAATGGAGAAAGCAAAGAAAGAAGTGTCAAAAGCACATTCAGGCAAGTCCACAGGTGATCCTACTGAGAAAACAGACAACTCTAAATCACTATCATCTTCCAAGAAAGGAAAGAAAACAAGTAAGCTTCAAGAATCAAGAAAAATGGCACTTCTGGAGGCAAATGAAGCTGAGGATAGGGAAATAAAGAAACTAGAGCGGTGTCTGGGATTAAACAAGAGAAAAAACAAGAAAAGTCTCCCTCAGTCCTTTGTGGCCGATGGACTTGATTACGTTCTTGGTGTGCTTGACCCTGGGTCTTCGGCTGTGGGGATGTATGGTGATGATGATGACATGGACATGGCTAAGGAGAACTTTGAAAAGCTTGATGAGGATGAAGACCCTGGAGATGAGATGGCGAGTGATGGTAGTATTGAGGATATGGGTTCGTCTGACGATGAAAATGAGTTGGACGAGAATGACGACGATGATGATGATGATGATGATGATAATGAAATGGCTGATGAGGAAGAGGAAATGGAGGGTGAGCCGAGTGACTTGGATGAGAATGACGATGACGATGAAATGGTTGGTGAGGAGGAGGAGGACGAGGACGAAATTGAGGATGACCAGGATGTACTGGATGAGAGTAATGAAACTGACTCAGATGATGAAAATGAAGTTGAAGCAAAGGATATAGCAGACACACCTGACACAAAGACATGCGGCTCAAAGTCAGAAACTGTGAGCTGACACATATTTTCGCTATTCTTACAGCTTTGACATCTTATTTGACATCCATTCAGCTGAATAACGGTACTAATTGTAAACTCCCATTGTCCAGGTCAACCCCGTAACAGGTAAGTATGTGCCGCCTCACTTGCGAAGTGCTGGAGATGATAAACGCAAAGCAGAGCTTGAAAAACTGAAGAGGAATGTGAAAGGCCTGGTGAACAGGTAACTGCTTTACCACAGCACAAAATTAGCACACCCTCCCTTGTTAAAATAAAACCTTGTACTCATAATAAATACAGCAGGCATTTGTTCAACTCGGGGTTTTTAGCTGCGTTAGCCTCACTTGCTCAGGTATGACCAGTAGCTTATGATGGATGACGTTCATTAGATATTGATTTGGAAATGATGTTACTAAGTCATTTTGCCAGTTCATGAATTTCTTTATTAGTGCTATTTTTACATTACATTGTAGAATTATACATTTAACCATAGTCACCACTTTTACAGTTTAAGTTATGCAGCTTCGCTTTAGCAATCCTATAAAAAAAAATACCCCGATTTCATTGGGATATTTATTGTTATACAGTTTTGCATTACACGTCATAGAGAATACATTTGTAGTCAGTGTTAAAATGTTTCTCTTCTGTCTTTCTCTGAAGAAGTTTTCTGTGGATACACCGTGCATTTTGAGACATATAATGTAAGAAAATCCCACCCAAGAGGTGATTCTTTGTGGGTGTTAGGGTGTCCCGTCAGTCGCAGCAGTTTGTGTTGAAGCAAGAAGCTCTAAGGTGTCCTGCTTTGTAATATCCAAAGCTGTTTTGACATGGATCAGAACCTGCAAAGGCAGACTGTGGAGATGTACATTGTTTTCATCATATTTTTTGTCTTCTTCAAGAGAAAATGTCCTTCACAATATCCCACAAACCCAAGATGACAATTCTATTAAAAGTGATAATTCATCCGCCTTCTTTTTCAGGCTGAGTGAGCCCAACATGGCGTCCATCAGTGGTCAGCTGGAGGAGCTGTACATGAGCTGCAGCAGGAAGGACATGAATGACACGCTAACGGAGGTGCTGCTAGCAGCCTGCGTCACTCCAGCTCTGATGCCTGACAGACTACTGATGGAACATGTCCTGCTTGTCAGCATCCTCCATCATGCCGTTGGGTTAGAGGTAAACACACCTCCTTTATTCCAGGGTTTTGAATTTGTGAACCTGTGATGGACTCAAACAAGTGGCAAAGGGAGTTAGCAGCTGATGTCTGTAAAGTGAATAGTAATCAAACAATCTTTACTTTCTCTGTCTCGTCCAGTAATGAGAGTCAGTTAGCTTGTGCGTGTGAGAAATAATAACAATAACAATAATAACAACAGTCCTTGGATTATTCACTGTAAGATAATGCCCTTTTAATGAATTTGGAACACCTTGGTTTGCTTTATGTTTGCTTAACTATTATTATCTCTGTTACCTAATACGGGATCATATGATTAGCAGTTATTTACAGTTGGCTTTCCACGCTATTTGAGATTATTTAAGTACAATTTTGTACTTAAATTTATTGCTGAAATCCCAGAACATCTATTCAACTCGGTGTTGACTTTTGTATTTTTGTCTGTCACTGAGTTTTGCAATGCAACATGCAAACATTTGTAATTCAAGATTTTCTTATGTATGCAACTCAAACTGTAGCAGCTTCTGTGATGCTCGTTGACTGATTTTAACATACATAAGTAGAACTATAACGTAAATTACAAGCCTTGAATATTCCTCTTTGACTGTTTCCTAGGTTGGAGCCCATTTTCTTGAGACGGTCGTGCGAAAGCTTGACGAGGTGTACAGGAACCCTACTGAAGGCAAGGAGTGCGACAACCTGGTCGCCATTGTGGGCCACCTCTATAACTTCCAGGTGGTCCATTCTCTCCTCATCTTTGACATCCTAAAACTTTTTATTGGAGCCTTTACAGAGAAAGATGTCGAACTGGTTCTGTTTGTGCTGAGGAATGTCGGCTTTGCCCTGAGGAAGGACGACGCTCTGGCTCTTAAGGAGCTCATCTCTGAAGGCCAACGCAAGGCCAGCAAAATGGGACCGAAGTTTCAGGATGAGACGAGAGTAGGGCAAACAGAATTATTCACTCTCACTCTTAGCGATGTAAAATGTTCGGGTGTTGGAACCCAGCCGTGTTGAATTCTCAACTGCATGTCTAGTTTGGACACAAACGTTTGTTTATGTGCACACATGTTCTCAGGTGCGTTTCATGCTGGAAACCATGCTGGCTTTGAAGAACAATGATATGCGCAAGATCCCAGGCTATGATCCTGAGCCTGTGGAAAGACTGAGGAAGTTGCAGAGGACTCTGGTGGGTGCTTTTCACAATGTGACCATATTTTGTTTGAAATATCCTTTTGTCCCTACATGAGTAAAAATGATTGAAGTATTTGATTTACAGGCAGCACCGTAGTGTAGTAGTTAGTGCTGTGGCCTCACAACAAGAGGGTTCCAGGTTTGAATCCCGGTCTTGGCCCTTCTGTGCAGAGTTTGCCTGTTCGAGTACTCCGGCTTCCTCCCCAACATGCACAGACCAATAAAGCGTGTATAGAAAATGGATGGATTGAATTAATGCGTGGCTCATAGGCAGTCATTTTATTCATTATACTTAACATGGACTTTATTTTCTTCCAATGTGTTTATTCCATGGTAGTTCCTAATTGTAGCACTAGGTGGCACCAGAGAACCAATTTCACTGACCCAAACTTCTAAGTGTTGCTGCTGCTTTCATAACCATCATTTTAACAGCTGTCCACTTCAGGATTTCTAATTTGGTGTCCTTTCTTGTAAATATTTTACAACTTCTGTTTGCTTCTTGAATGCACTTCTCCCTAATTCTTGGTTCATCTGGTACTCAGATCCATCGGAGTGCGGCAGGCAATGACATGAAACTGAGGGTCTCTCTTGACAGCCTGCTGGCAGCAGAGCAAGTGGGCCGCTGGTGGATCGTAGGCTCATCGTGGAGTGGAGCGCCCATGATCGCCGAACAAGGGAACGCAAGCTCAAAACCGAGTACTGCTGAAGGACAGGTACTGGAACCACAGAAGACACCATCACCGTGACAGAGTACATGTTTGCAGTAGGCATCGTAGGACTGGAGCTAAGCATCTTTTGATGTGAAGTCTTTTAGGCATGTCATTGTAGGGAAAGCACATAGTTAACAGATAATTTTGTATGTGTTGCAGTATCTACAGTATTTGCAGTGTTGTATTAATTCATTCAGATTCTGATTTTCTGAATTTAGAATCTTTCAATTAATGTTTTAATTAAAAGTAAATACTTATCCATCATCTGAATTACATTTGTTTGCTCCGCATCAGTAGATGACCGCATATTTAAATGATTTAGAAGAGGGTCTGGGTCTTCAGCCTCAGTACTTGCCAACATAAATGTGTCAACCGTGTACTGAAAGTATTGTAAAACAGTTTAAATTTGCAGTCTTGTTCTCTTATTCCTTGTTCAGATACTTCCTCATTTACATCTAAATTTAGTCAAATCTAATCTATATTTTATTAGCAGCTTTTATGAAATTCTTGTTCTTGTGAAAAAGTATTGTTTTTGCATTGTGCCATTATTATTCAGTAATGTTAGTACTTTGAGGATTGTCCTTGACCTTAGCAGCATTTCTCTTTGCTTTTTGTCATTTGTTTCAGTTTAGTGCAAAAGTCTTGGAGCTGGCCAGGAAACAGAGGATGAACACTGAGGTTAGAAGAAACATCTTCTGTGTGATTATGACCAGTGAGGACTACTTGGATGCATTCGAGAAACTGCTCAGGTTTGTCATCACTCACCTCTCCAGTGTGTCTACTGTGTAAAGGCAGAAGGAAATATGACATGCATTACGTCAGCCGTGTTTTGTATCAAAGCAGGCCAGCTGTAAGGCTGATATTTTAAAGTCGGTTATTTGTTCTTTGTGTGTGTGTGTGTGTGTGTGTGTGTGTGTGTGTGAAGGATGGGCCTGAAGGACAAGCAGGAGAGAGAGATTGTTCATGTTCTGATGGACTGCTGTCTGCAGGAGAAAACCTTCAATGCCTATTACGCCGTACTGGGAGAGAAATTCTGCACACAAGATCGCCGCTTCCAGGTAAAACCTGATGGCTGAGACACACAACTAGAATCACATTTGTACGTGCAACTCACTGCCTTTTCTCCCAGACATTTGTTTGATACGTTAATAAATAAGCCAGATCTTATGGCTCTGGATTTACACTTTGTATGAAATGTGTTGAGTAAACAAAGTTACCTTACCCATATAGTATAATGTACAACCCAATATACGATACTAAAACGTCTCATTTACTTTTGGGCACAACAAAAAAAGGGACTCTTACCAAGTATGGCTTTGTTCCCTTCATTTGTTTGAGTTGTTGAAATGAATCTAATAATTTGCAGGATCAGCAAAAAAAATATATAATTTATATGTCATTATGATGATTGTTTTCTTGGCTAATTAATTCTATAAAAATCATAAAATTGTCAGACATGCCCAGAACATTTTCCTTAAGGCCCAAGATCACGGTATTGTTTTCTCCGACTAAAATGTAAGAGAAGCAGCCAGTTCTCCTAATTTAAGAGCAGGAAGTAGGTACTGTTTGGTATTTTTGCTTGAAAAATGACTTAAATAACAAATAAATTGAGAGACCAGTTTACTGTATCTTCCATCTTGAGGAAATAGGAAGAGTTATATGCTGGATGTGTGTGACCACCCAGTGTCTTAAACTGTGTGTGTGACCTGGCCTGTAGTTCACCTCTGCAGTGTGGGAGCCTCTCACACCTCTGAAATTATTTGACTCAAACTGTGAGTGCAAACAATGGAGGTGAGACCACATTTCCTACTTGGCTTCCATGTCGGCCACAGGTCCATATCAGACACTGATGAACCATTGTCCTCATCAAAGCGCTTGAACCAAGGCTGGTGGGAATGTTTGCTCTTCACATGTAAACTGGAGCTGGATGAGAGGATTACCTGTGCAGAGAAGCCGGTTTCTGTTGTTTGCACTTTACTACTTTTGGCAATCGTTGGTGTATCATTCAGGGTGGTTGTGCAATCGCTCAATTTGCTGTCCTGTATTATCCAAGATGACTTTCCAGTTCAGCCTATGGGACAAGTTCAGGGAGCTGTCCAACCTTCCCAGCAGTGGCTTTAACAACCTGGTCCAGCTGGTTACCCGCTTCCTTCAGAGGAAGTGCCTTTCACTGTCCATACTCAAGGTATGTAAGCTGAAGCTTTCACTGTACCACATTTATATATTTGATGTTAAAAATTGAATTGAAAAAAAAATGTAATAAAAATTAAATTAAAATTAAAAAATATTCATTATGGTCACCTGTGTGTTTTTCTCTTTAGGTAATAGAGTTTGGGGAACTAGATAAGGCCACAGTGCGCTTCTTGCGTCAGGTACTGACCAAACTGCTAAAAGAGGCTGACCCTGAGGACTTAGCCAGCATATTTGGGAGGTGAGCTTCACTCTGCATACACTTCGCTCACAAGGGTGAAACGTGTGAATGAACGTAAAACATAATGATCTGGAAACCAAGAGTACAAGTCTGCCGCCATGCAAACAGCTCTCTGAAGCTGTACGTATGGGCACAATAGTCATCTGAGTTTAATGCTAACAGCAGGCTAACATTAGCATACTAACATCAGCATGCTAACATCAGCATGCTAACATGCTCACGGAGTTCAAAGTTCAAGGTCATTCATTTGTCCTTGTACAACACGGGGCTGCTGAACGAAATCACAGTTTGTACTTCCCTTCATGCTACACACATAGAACATGTACACAGGTAATTTAGAATCGAATGGCAAAAGAAAATAAAGAAATTAGAGCAGTCGAATGCTGATTAGAGCAACAGAATGCTGATGATAACATAGCCAGTCTTCACACTGAAAGTCTGAAATCTGCGAAACTTTGTCCCTTGACTTTCACTGCATTTGAGCACCAAGTGTCATTGATGTGCATACAGAGACTGCCTCCCCTCATTCTACTGGATCCCTGTGCTCTGATAGCCTGGAACACAGTTCTGCCCATTGAGTGCAACGACTCGATCTTGGATGCTCTGGTGAAGGCAGATGCTCTGTAGGGACAGTAGTCTCTGAATTTTTATTGCCCATTCCGTCCATTTCTTTTTCTCTGTGACCGGATATTGGCCAAGAGCGGCCCAAAGTCCAAGCTGGACCTGCATGGCTCCCATTCTGGCTCTCTTTTTCCTCCTTCTGGGCCTCCAATGGGCAGCGATCGTCCCTATAAATCTGCTCCTCTTCATCCAGTCTCTGTATCTGTCATCACATTCACACTAGAATGGCAACACATCTAGCAATATGGCTACAATTAGTAGGTGGAGCCTCGAAATCTGCTGAAATTAAGAACCAGTGTTCCCTGTACAACTGTCGCCTCATAGCAAGAGGGTTCCAGGTTCGAATCCCGGTCTGGGCCCTTCTGTGTGGAGTTGTTCTCCCTGTGCCTGCGTGGGTTTTCTCCAGGTACTCCGGCTTCCTCCCACAAACCCAAAAAACATGCACATTAGGTTAATTGGCTACTCTACATTGCCCCTAGGTGTGAGTGTGTGCGTGAGTGATTGTCTGTCTTTTTGTGTCCGCCCTGACTGATGACCAGTCCAGGGTGTACCCCGCCTCTCGCCTGTAGTCAGCTGGGATAGGCTCCAGCTCCCCCGCCACCCTGACGGATAAGCGGTATAAAAAATGGATGGATGGATGGATGGATGTTCCCTATACATTGACGTGTGGCCAGTATGTGTACCTGATAGCTCTGATTTCTTGTTATTTGTACATTCGTACAGTCAGTCGCACAACAACTCTTCCCCACTTTAGTTGTGTTTTTTGTGTTTTACCAGCCTTCAAGCCCAATGCTGATGTTTCAGTGCCTGAGAAATATTAATAATGTTACCACGCAGTTGCTGTAACAGCAAGTAGGATTTGTCTTCTCGGGACCACAAATATCTCTACAAAATTTCTACCAACTACCATCCAGCAGTTGTTGAGACATTTCAGTTTGGACCAGAAAATCTGAACCTCTACCAGTCTCTAACACCTTGCAAAACCACTCCTCTTTACCTCCTCTTCACTGCTTCTCACCACGTGAACGTCTGAAATCAATGTCTCTCATTGTTTCCCATCTGTCAGGATTTCAGGAATCCCCAAGCTAGGAATGCTGCGGGAGGGCTTGAAGCTTTTCATCAGCCACTTTCTGCTGAAGAATGCCCAGTCCCAGGGACCAGCTGAGCAAGCAGCGCTGCTGTCAGAGCGCGCCCAGGTCGCCACCAAAGCTATGGAGGCCAAAGAGGCCAAGCTCAAACTGTAAAACCCACACAATGACCCACACACACACACACACACGGGAAAGCCAGCAGCCGCACAGACAGCAGAACTGTGGAACAGAGGAAGGCTTGTTAGTTGGACTGTCTTATACCTGAAGTTTTCTTTAAATAAGAATAAATATGTTTTGATATTAAATTAATGTTTTGGCTTTGAGGGGTCCTTGTAAATGATGTTTACCGTGACGATTTTTGAATCTTGGTGATACCGAGTCCTTTCAGGATACACCAGTCTTTGCATTATGTGTGTTATTTTAATGCAGTGCATATTGGCTCTGCTTCATTGTTTTGCTGCAAATAACTGCAGAATATATAAACTTTGATAGTTTATATATTTCTTTTTCAAAATATTTTGTCCGTCCTTGTACATTTGTTAATAAAACAGGGGCAAAATATGTGGGTATTTGAGTACAACAATTTCTTCATTAAAAACGTCAGTAAATCCACAGATCTTTCTGCCTAAAGCTTTGACTGCTTTGTAGAAAGAAAGAATTGATGTTTCCTTAGCACCGCTCTGCTCTTCAACACCTTTAAAGTTTTTTTTTCTGAGACTGTCCTCATGGAGGCAGCATACAGCAAGAGTTAATACTGAGCTGAGACACCTGGACTCGTTCTTCAGGGTTTTATTAAGTCTATTTACACTCTCACGCTAAATAAAGCACGTTATAATAAAGTCTTTCTCAGAGTTAAACGCAGCTGATTAGTGAATATTGGTGTGTTGTTCCTTCTCTGCTGATGTTTCCACATGTGGGTATGACATAAAGAAGAGCGGCGAGAACAGAGAGGGGACGGCGGTGTCGTTCATTCAGTGTTTACACGCCCCGCTGCGATGACCCCGGGGCCTCGAGTCTCGCCTTTTCTGTTTGCTCGCTGACACCAGTGTCTGCCCGCGTGGTTAGCATAGCAGAGTCGTTCTGTTACATTTGATACTTGCTCTTATTAATTAGCTCCATTGGCGCGGCCTGTATTAATCTGAGGCTGGAGCGAGGCCCGAGGTCAGGAATGGGCCGCTAAGGTCAACCAGAGGAGCTGTCCCTCTCTAAACCACACTGTCACCTCACGCTGAGGGAGTTATTTTAGTTACATGTAATGTTTAAGACGCTTGTTTTTGAAGACAACGAGCACGTCCCTCCATTGACACAAGTACACTTTCGGCTGAGTAATGAGAATGAGAAACGATGGGAGACTGCTGGGAGAAAACCTGGAGAATTTGTCAGCTACCAGGTGGAGATAGTGGGATCAATAGGCTCACTGTGCAGCCCACACACTGGCCATTATCTGCAGCCGTGAGCCAGAGAGTTGCCATCAGCTTTACCTGGTGTACTCTGGTTGGGTTTGACCCTCAGCTGAACTTTGATTTAGTGTGCTGAAGCTAAAACAAACAGCAGAAGATAACCAGCAGATCCCTCGGTAATCCTGTTACAAATGGCACATAATCAGTCAAACTGTGCTATACTTAACGCTGATGATTGTGGGAACAATGACGAGTGAGTGTGGACTGTGTTTTCTAGAAAGTAACTGACGCATAGTGTCAACCCCACGTACAGGTGGAGTTATTAAACTGGCCCTGCAGCTCAGGAGACATTTTTATCAAAAGATTGCAAAATAAAAGACGAGGCTGAAAGAAGGTCATATTGGGTGCCAACATATAAGCCTAAATAAATAAATGTATGTGTAAATAGGAAAATCAGGCTGATAGGGTGTTTTTTTGACATTTGAGGAAGTCCTCTCTTATTTACATGTGTGTTATGTTTAGTATTCCTCGTTGTTTCTTTTTAAAATGGAAGCTCATAACATTTTTACATCCAGATTCTCCAAAATACAAAAATAAGAGCTGAATAAAAACGAGCACATTATCATTTATTATTTATTTATACCAGCTTTTTTTTCCATTTAAAAACCCAGCACCTCAAATGTTTTACGAGTCTTTCTTTAGGTTAAATAAGTTTTAAATGACTTCAGCCGTGAAAATAGTGCGTGAGCAGCCGAGGTTGTCGCTCAACACGCCGTTTTAAAAGGGTTATTAATGCGAGCCCATTGCTAGTGTGGTGTGAAATGTTTCCTCCGTCTGACTGCCTACTCGCTGTTTGCTCTCACTGCACGTTTGCACGGATCCGACAGCGCTATTAACAGTAATTCCCATGACCCGACCTGTCAGAGCAAGGAGAAAAACACAAGCCTCCGTCCGCATCCGAGTCGAAACACTGCGAGGGAATCGTAAATCAACGGATTATATTTTTAAAGCCTTAAAGCGCCATAAATACCAACCGAGTTTTATATATAAAAACATTTTTTATTTCACATTGTTTGCAACAAGAGAGACGCTAAACAATAATTTAGCATGCACTGGTATATGACCATTTTATAAATACAGTATAGAAAAATAAACACAACATTTTTTTTTCCACAGTGATGTGACTCACTGTGGAAGTAAAACACCACAAAGAACAAAATAAGGCCAAGAGAAGCGGACTATTTGAGCTACAGGATATTATTGAAAGGTTATTGCTGACAAACTAACCATCACAGCTGGGAAATATTGCAATTAAGACCTGAGCCACTTTACAGCGTTTGCATATAAACCATGCAAAATGTCACAGTGTACTATATCCGAGTGCTGAATGATGTTCCTACATTATGTGTGTTATAAAACAGAAATCTCATGTTTATTGCTGGTTTATGACACCGACATAGTCTTTTCTTGACCTAAATTTTATTCTTTTTGTGACAACAAAACAAATGCGCATTAATTCAATGAAGGTGATTTAGAGGTTTGATTACATGCAACTGCATTTTCATAGCGAAAATCTCCCACAGTCTTTGGAAATGGAGGTCGCCACTTTCTTCGCCTTTAAGCTTCAAGGCTGTGGACTTATGTCACTGGTGTGATTCCTCTCGTCGTCTGAGGAGCAGTCTGACGAGTTGTACAGGAAATTGTCGCCTTCGTCGTCGTCACTGTCTCTAAAGTCTCTTATTCTGCCGTTTTTTGAGTCTGTCTTGCTGTTATAGTCCGACTGTTCGAGTCCGTCAGATTTCTCCTGGCCGCTCTTGTTGCCTTTCTTCTCGGCCTCCTGAGCGGCCTGCTCTTTGGCCTTCTTACTTCTCTTCCACTTCATGCGTCTGTTCTGGAACCAGATTTTAACCTGAAGAAAGAAAATAATTAAGATTATTAGGTTTAAATGGATAAATTAGGAGGCTATCTTTGCGTAACTATGCGTAAAGACTGCGTAAAGGTTGCCAGTCCACCTGACATTGACCTCTGCGGTACACTAAATCATGTTTAACAAGTTATTTAATAAAGTACTGATTTAAACAAAAATCCTTAAATCAGCTACTAAGAAAATACCAATGGGATGACCTAAATGCCAATGCAAATGTGTTTTAATGGAGTGTAAGAAAACTACTTCTAGACCACAAACCAGTCAGAACGCAACGGGATGGAGAGGAATGACATTTCATCATAATTATTTTCAGAAATTAAAACCAGTCTAAAAAATAACTGGCTGGTCATTAATAATAATTTGAAGCCTCTAAACCGGGGATCTGAAAGACTTCAGTGTGTATTACCTGAGTTTCTGTTAGCATGAGGGACGTGGCCACTTCAAAGCGCTTCGGTCGTGACAGGTACTTATTCAGTTTGAACTGATGCTCCAGCTCCAGCAGCTGCTGACTTGTGAATGCAGTTCTTGGTCGTCTGCACTTGCCAAGCAAGTTGGACTGCGCCTGAGCTGCAAGAATGAAGAAACAAACAAACAAACAAACAAAAAAAACATGAATTTTATGCACCAAAATACAGACTTCTTTCTAAATATACTTTTAAAAGTTGATGGCAGAAGTTACATAAAGCACCCTGAATAAATATTAAAGTCCAAAACAATAGCCTGATTATGATAATAAAATTAATAAAAAGTTCAGTTTCAAGAAGTAATCCTCAAAATGAGTACAAAATTTTATCACACCATAACAAGAGATCTTGTTATGGTGTGATAAAATCTGATTTTCTACATTCTCTGCGCTTCCTGTCTGAGTATTAAGGTCGTCCACATATGAATATTTCCATAGAGGAGCTATTTAACACTCCGTTTTGAACAAATCTGTTAAAACGAGCAGAAACAAAAAGGCAGTATGTGGTGAGCAAATAGCATGTCGCCTGTGGGTTTCACACTCCTCTGCTACTTTCCCACTGTCCATTATCTGTCCATTTTAGTTCCTCTTAGAAAAAACATCACTCTGACAGCTTCTTCACACGATCATATCTGAAGGACGTTATTTTCATACAAAATACTAATTTCATGCCGTCCTATATGCGAGTGTTTAACACAAACTGTCGTGAAAAGCATCATGTAGGGAACATTATTTTTATACATTTTCATTAATAATATTTAGCATCAGAATCTTAAAGTCTTTTGTACCATCAAAGTTGTTTTTTTTTTGATCAACCTGGAGTCGCCATTCAATAACCAAAAGGCTGCGTGGCAGTTTTAGTTTTATTTGGAATAAAAATGCCAGAAGATGCCAGAGCCCTCTGAAATGAAACAGCTACTTACAGTTAAAGTCAGACATTTTGGGTAGCATCATCCCGGCTGTGGAGACCCGGAGCCAGTGGTCCAGCTGGAAGGTGCTGGCTGACAGTTTGATGGGATCACTGGTGTGGTGGTGATGGGAGCCGTGTGGGTAGGAGTAGGACAGGGCAGGGTGCTGGCCTGTGATGGCAGCTGCGGAGTAGGTGTACATGGGATGGCCGTAGAGAGCCTGCGCGGGGATCCCTGCGGTACTCTGCGGATGTAATCCAACCATGCTGTGCGGACTGTTGAGGAAACCCGGTTTAGGAATCAACCCGCACGTGGAAATCCTCGGCGGAGACGGTGTCTCGGTGCGTAAAGACTCGGCGCTGGTGGTCAGCTCCGGGGCTGCAACACCTCCAGACGACGGGATGGAGGAGGACAGGGAAGTCACAAGCGCGAGCGGAGAGGTCTGCACTTTGGGTGTATCGACTGCTAAAAGCGCGTCAATGCGAAAGTTTTTGGATTTCTCCATTGGGTCCCCGCTGCGCGTCCTTGTCGCCTCTGCTGCCGTAAACGAAGGAGAAGTCAGCGCCGTCTTCCCACCTCTCAAAAGTTATGATGTGGTCCGGAGTGTGAGAGAGGAGCTCCGTGTGACACTTAATCCCTGTCAGACGGAGGCGATTGGTGCAGCCGTCTGGCAGGGGGCTGTCTCAAGCGCCACAGATCCAACTACGCCTCTCTGCTCTAATCACCGTAAAACACTGTGTCGGCTGCGTTATTGCTTTCATAAAATATTGCCAACATAAGAAAATGACGCAGATGTTTGACATAAAACTTAAGTTTTTTGATCAATTATATTTGGGTGCTATTTTTGTGCCTATATATAATTCATTAACTGGGTTTATTGAGCAAATGTTTCCAAGAAGACCAAAGAAGGATGTTCTTTTTAGAATTATAAAAGTAAGTGCGCTCATTCTGCTGTATATATGTATACATTTTTTACCGTCAGCGATTTGACCAAGGTCACAGGTGTATCAGGCCTACGTTTTAGTGAACATGTGCAGCCACAAAGACTCCAGAATGCCTATCATATAAACACATATAGGCTGCTGATAAATTAAGTTTTACACTCTTAGTTTCTCTTGATATGAAAAAATGAAACGGGTCAAGATAATTTCCTTAATTATTTGTGCTCCAGAATTAGATGATCTATCTTGGGACTGTATGTCTCGTCGATCATATGGGGATAGGAGATGCTTAGCACGATATTTTGTTCAAATTCAACTTGATTTTTATTGATTGATTTATTTATTTATTTTAATGGTAGCCTATTAATAATAATTAGGAAAATGCAGGCGAGTTGGTGGGCCTGTACGTAAGGTGATGTGAGAGGTTATTAGGTTCATCTTCACTCACTGAATTTACATAGGACATCAAATAAAATAGTAAATACAAAAAAACAAAACAAAAAAAAAACAAAATCATGCGAACAAGTGAACATCTGAATCACCCTGTGTGAGGCCAACTGGGAAATTTAAGTAAAAGCCCTCCTTCTGTCGCTCCCCAAACCTGAAGATGGCAGACGCTCATTGGCCTGTTATAATGGAGCTCTTTACCAAAATTGATTAGTCCGCAGACCGGATTTTGTTTTGGCACTTTTGCCTATGGAGTTTCGTACGTTAAAAAACAAAAAACAAAAGTTTTTGCGGTTGAAGTGCTGTAAATTATCCCCGTTATTTTTCTTAAAAGGGGGCTCTTTTAGAAAAGCTACGAGTCGCTGTCTGACCCATTCAGGTGGTCACATTCAGGTGCAATTCGTGCGCAACGAGTGGCAAAATGTTTTGCAGTTGGAAGCCCCAAAGTGATGAGGAGGGAGATGGAGCTAATAGGCTCGTGGCTCCGGGTGACTTCAGTCTAATAAGCCACTTAAAGTTAATGGAAGAGGAGGTCAAAATGAGAATTATTGACACCCAGTTGCCCTTAACCTGTCTACCAATAAAGCTGATTAGTTTTTGTCAATTCATCAGCTAACCGCGCTCCTGGGACGTTTATTTGCTCGGGGGAAATCAACAAGTCACCGGGTAGTTTTCAAGTAAAGGATCGCCATTTAATTGTGGCCCTTGATGATCATGACCAATTACAGAATGATAACTGGGAGATTGATGTGGGTGGGATGTGGGTCGGCATGGAAACGGGGAGGAGGGGGGGCGTGAAAAAGGTCCATTCACGAATATGCTTTTGCCATCTTATTTTGTGGGGAAATTATTATTATTTTTTTTTTTAAAGAAGTCAATTTTCGCACTTTCACAAACTATCCTAAATGCTCCTGAAATTAGCTTTGTTTCCTCCCTTTGCACATATTTTGCTCTCAATCTTAATGCTAAAAATGATTATATCCAACCAAGTACGCCAGAGGACGAGGCAGCAATTTAAAAATTACGCGAAGGGCAGAATAAACATGTTCACCTCCGGACAATGAAAACAAACAAACAAAAAAAACAAAACAAAAAAACGAGACTTGTTTTTGCAGTTCGCTAAGCAATTAAACGCTTTTTATCAGCCTTGTGTGGGATTATTGTAACAGCCGGAGTGTTGATCGCCACACGGCCGAGCTGCGCCTTGTCCCCACCGCAGGTTTAATTTCATTAAGGGGCCCGCATGAATATTTCTATTAAAGCGGCGGTGAAATATGGAGCCATTTAGTATTGGCCTTCACCGATCACCCAGATTTATCGCTTCTTTTCATCACATCTAGAGGAGAGAAAATTAATAAGGCACCCAAGATGGAACCGGACCCTAAAACCTGGTCTTTCCTGAAAGCTGTTAATTTGTTCTGTAATTACTTTCACAATTAACTAAAATACAAATCAAAGTGACAAATCGGGATAGTTTATATATTAATTACCTTCGGTAAATGTGTTCATTATGAAAAGGCAATTTAAAGGGACCTGCACTGTCTCTTTTAATGCCATAAATACGATCAGTTAAATTGGCACAAATGGTCTCTTCCAAGAAATGTCTAAAACTGCTTTTAAAAACATTTGTGCCTCATTTATTTCCCAGGCCCATCGGATCTTTCAGCGCCACATCCAATGAGCTGTCAAATCTTCTCTGAGAAGTAAAGTGAACGTCCATGTCAATATCGGAGATAATTACAGCAGGATGAATCAGACATCTGCATCCCAAACGCTCTTATTAAATTCGATATCGCTGGTAAATTTGTCTCAGACGTGTTATCAATGCACTTTAGCTGGAGAGAATACCTTGCGTTGCCTTCGACATTGTAAGGCTGCAGTATATTACATACAGGCCCAATCAGATCTTATTGATGAAACCATTTGTCTGCTTTTAAAGCCCTTTTCGTTCAGCCAGTAAAAAGCTTCGTGATATCAGTCGTCAGTTTGTTGACAAAAAGCTTAGAGGGCAGCAATAATAACAACAATAACAATAATAGCATAAATACTTATATATGGCTCCAATATCAAAATATCAAATCACACATATAAAGCAGATTACTTTGTGAGTTTAAGGCCTTGGATGCCAATGAAAATAACTCCATTCCACAAATTAAAAAAGCATATAAACAAAGAATAGCTAAATAAAAAAATATTTGTAATGTCTGCAGCCCCTTCAAAACACAAATTTAATTTCTAAAATGATAATTTGACATGTGGAAGCCCCTGCTTGATTTGGCCATTATATCCACATATTTGGCTCTTGGACTTACAAAAATCTCACTTTTTATTGTCTTTATGAACTTGAAGGACATTTTGAGGAATAACTCTGGATTCTAGAAAAAACATCAGAGTTGAAAATGCCAGAAAACACACTGCTGAACTTATACAGTCAGTACATTTAAATTTTAAAAATGACCACAAAGCTTCTCAGTGTCACTTTGCTCTTTACAACAGGAAACACCGTTTCACTTGCAATGTTGTGTCAGGTGGATTGGCACAAAAGAAGTGAGGCTAATAATTTTCACTTTTATTTGTGGTATGTGAGTGGTTAAAATTAGAGCTTATTTCTTGTAGGGCAGTTATGTTGGATATGTTTAAAAACTGTCTTCCTTAACTTGCTGGAATCAGATTTTTGACAAACTTACTTTTGAGTTCAGGCAGGTACAAACAGCAATACCAATAGAAACACTAACAAAAAAATTTAATTGCTACTGTTAACAATAATCATCATACTTATCATATATACTGTCTCCTCATCTTATACATATGTATATCTTATAATCTCAACGTGTAAAAGGTTTGTGTAATAAACAAATGCACATGGAAAACAGGTAAATCAGTAAAACACAACTGATACCCTCATATTATAACATAATGTTAATTTCCATATGCATTATACATAACATAGCAACAAGTAGAAAGAAATCTGATGAGGAAATATGAATGAAAACATTAATAAAAGTGAGATAATTAAAAAGGCCTCACGGTAATGATACTGACTCAACCTTCCCCAGTTGCTCAGGCAGATCTATCCATTTTCGTTTTTCAGACTTTCAGACATCAAGTGGATCACAAAGTTCAACTAAAATCATGTCTAGATACAATTAGTGAAGAGAAAGTTAAACAAGGACAATACAGTTTGACAGTCAAGCCTTTATTTCAGCTTCAGTTCAGACTTGACACACAATGGCAGCGGATGTCCAAGGAATGAGCCATGATGAACACCACATAAAATTAAGGACAGTGAGGAGGTGAACACATTCACACAAATAAGGAATTTTCTATTAGTTGAATAAAATAATCAGTTCAGTGCATCGCAAGGGGAAAAAATACATGAAGCACATAACAAAGAACAAATTATTATTATTTCCCTTATGCTGGTAGGCCTTAGTTGTTTGGTTTATACTGACTGGTTTTAGAAAAGTGACGTCAATGAACAAACTGCCTCCATGGTCACCTTATATAAATAAATATCACTGCTATTTGGTACAAGCGGCAGAACTAAAGGCCTTTCAGATGAACAACGTATGTGACAAATCTAAGCTCTAGGCAGTGATTTGGATTCATTTTGTTCAAACATCAAGCCAAATATATTTTCTTAGCATTTCAAGGTGTTCTTGTTCTTGTTTGAAAATACACCTTGGCTGATTCTGAAATCAAGAAAGAACTCTCAATCTCATCTTTTAAGTTAACTTGGATGAGAAGTCCTTGAAGTAGCCTATTCATACAAATGGAAATGCGAACATTTACAGTTCCATGGCAACCAGGCAAACTCCATCTACTGTGTGATTTGTATTGCAAGTCCTGTGAAACAGTTTCTCCTGTCAGTTGAAGATAAATGGGTATAATGTGTCACTGGAGTTAAGAAGTGGGTAACTCCTGTCAAAGATGTTGGATTACACCCAAGAACTGATTTTTTCACAAGTCTAAATAATAAATGGTAACTTTAATTGATTTTCAATGCCTATAACTTTTCAACGTCAAGGAAATGCACCTCTGGGCAATGAAAATATATTATGAATTAATGTCTTATCATAATAAACCAACAAGCATCTGTGCAATTTTGTGCACAGTAAAAATGAAAGAAAGTAACTACGTAGACAAATAGCTTAATGTAGAGTTCTTCTTAAATCTCTAAATTTTCAATAGGCTAAAAAATAAATCTAAAAAAGCACAAACACACAAACCACAGAACCTTCTCGGTGAGAGGCGGGTTTAATTTTTTATTGGCGTGATTCTTGTCCAATCAGTTCCCTGATATCGCAGGAACCGGATACAGTTGAGTTGACTGTTCCTTGTGTTGTGTTGATTTCTAGAGCGAGAGAAGGAAAAGAAGATTTGACGTTTGGATTAACTTAACTGCCTTCCCAGTGTTGTTGTGTCACTTTCACTCCTTAATTCAAAAGTCAAAGGTAACGTTAAACGATTCTAATTCTCAAATGAGTGTCATGTGAAGTGAGCGATGTCAAAAAGGACATGCGGATAAGAGGACACCCCCGTAAAGTTAGCCTGAGTGTTTAGCTGCTCTGCTAGCTAGCTGCAGTGCTAACGTCAACAAAATCATGTTTCTCACAAATGTACACATCAGTACAGCGACATGTCATCAATAAATGTTCTGTGATTCGCAGTCTTCGTTAATACTTGGAGTCAAATTACGTCAACTGTGGCGTGAACCACCTGACAGCTGCTGAGTCATTAGCGTTAGCTAAGTTAACCGGCTAGCTAACTATTGTTGCGACCAAGCTGAAGCTGTCAGCCTGAGTAATAGGTGAAGTTAACCTAATGTCTTAGCGTTTAATGGTTGTCCTCACTGACGTCCATAGCTGTTTTGATCGGTCCTATAAGTTACAAATAGTAGATATAGGAGCTTGCACTTTGGGCTGAAAAATCGATTAGCATAACGTTAAGATACTAAGTTAGAGCCAAGTCACGATTCGTTAGGCAGTTTTTCTTGTAGTTTTATCACTCGTTCAATGGTTGCCGTGACTTTGAGTTTGTTTTCCTTTCACTTTCTCTCTCAGAAATTAGTGGCAATCTCTGTCAATCAGTCAATGGGAAAAATCTGACAATGTTTAGCTTTGAGGGAGATTTCAAGACAAGACCCAGGGTATCACTTGGAGGAGCGAGTAAAAAGGTAAGTGTCTATTGACTTCTTTGCAGGGACGATGGACCGAAATGAATGAGAAACCATGACAACATGTCTGCTGTTCTTAACAATCAGTCCAACTTCACACATGTCTGTAATTAGCTAAAACTGTAAAAGCATTTTATTGCTGAAATTATTACTCTCAGGTTAATTATCTTGTGTTGTTCTAGGAGGAGAAAGCATCTCTGCTGCACCGCACTCAAGAAGAAAGAAGAAAAAGAGAGGTATCTGTGTTTAATTTCTACGGTTAAAACCATCTACTGAGCACAACCAGTTCAAGTGAAAATGCTGGCCGTCCATGCTGAACGGTTATGATGTGATAGGGGTATTGACCTGTATGTCAGTCATTGATGCTGTTTGATCACTTCTAATCTGTATTGTTTTCTTTATTAGGATGAAAGAAAACGACTGAAAAACGCTATTATCATTCAGTCCTACATACGTGGCTACCAGGACTTGCAACGACAGGTCAGTTTGCAGTCTAGTTAAATACTGAGTATTGTGAGCCTGGTTTAATGTAACATCTGTGAGATATACCCACTGGGTAATTTTCAGCTACATTGTGTGTCAGCACTCACACGACACCCTGTAGCATGCAGGTGGCCAGTGAATGGTCATACCCATATTATGGTCTTATAGATATCGTTTTTGGAGACATAGCAGGAGGTCTGAGGATCAGCAGTTGCTTCATGTGCGTTTGATTTATTCATTTATTGATTTTAATTTTTTTGTGCATTTCCAAAGGTGTGGAACTATTTCATTCATAATTCAGTGGCCCAGAAAAAAAAAAAAATTTAGCTCATTGGTCTTCACTTAGTGCTATTTTCCTTTGTTGTGCTTTTTTTGATCAGCACCTAGTTGTGAGGGGAGGACATGGAGGAGAATGCTTGAAATGTCTTTCAAAAATTGAAAAGATTTGTGTTTTAATTGTGAAAATGGCAGTTTGATTAAAATGAAGATTAATTTGTCAGCAAACCAAGTTAAGTTAGCTGTCATACACACACTTTCATTGCTCATGACAATACCCTAACCATAACCTGCGCGTTGACAGAGCAGATAAGTGACAGTATGTCATCATGATTGATTGATGTCTTGGCTTCATCGCTAAAAATGGGAGTCGTATTTCATAATCACAGGCGGTGCCTTCAAACAAGTCTGTCTGTGCAAAGTGTGTGAAATATGTGACCCTTGAACTTTTTCTAACAGTATGCCATCCAGAGGGCCAGTTTTGACGAGTGTGTCAGCCGGATGCTAGCAGGGGGAGCTCAGCATGTCTTGGATGGTCCTGGTCTCTGTCTCTTATCAAGACAACTCATATTCTTCTACAGACAGAGTGTGGATGAACATAGATTGGTGAGAATTCGATATATCTTTGATACTCTTCAATTACAAGTATGCATATGTATATATGCACAGGCTGTCGTAGCCAGGGGCCTCATATACGTCCTGTAAATTGTGTCTGTCTGTGTGTTTGAAAAGATTTGGTTGTGCCAGAACCTGGTGAAACTCAACAGTCAATTTGTGAAGCTGTTGGTGGGCCCACAGAAACAGACATGTATGTTTCAGATTAAGAGGATCTTGGGCTTCTGTTGCAGGTACAGTACTTAAAAAGCAAACAATTGACTCACATTCTTAGTTGTTGGGTGCGTAAACATGTCTTAGGGTTTTATTGAAAAAAGTTGCTGTTGTTGTCGCCCTCTCACTTGTTCCTCTCTTTGTCTTCCCAGACTCCTACAGAACTGCAAGGATGACAGTTTAAATGTGGCAGTTCCCATGCGGATGCTAGAAATCTTTTCCTCAGAGAAAACCTATCTTCCCGTAATTCCAGATGCTAATTATGTAGCTTCTTTACTCGAGCAGATTTTGCACTATATGGTACAAAAAGGTAAGTTCAGACAAATGTACTTCTAGTGTGTACTGTAGCACTTGAAGGCCTTATTGCCTTGACATTAAGGGTTGCATAGAAATGATCAGTGTATATCACTATCAGTTGATCTGCAGTCTGTTTGAATACTTTTATGTGTTCAAGGGCAGTTCATGCTCTGCCTGGCACCTGAGTATATTCAGTGCTTTGCACAGGTCAAGTGCATCTCATAGTATTTGCAGTTTCCAGGAGGTATGACTCATTTCAAAAGCGCTGTTTAAAATTATTCTTACCTGTCAACACAAAGCATCTTGTTTAATTTTTGGCATTATGCACTCTGCAGTCTGACAGGCCCTGCTTATACAGCTGATAATATCAAGTGTGGGGAAGTACACTTCTGTTGATGTTGCAGGTCATCTTTTCCTTCTATGTTCTCATTATAAATGAGATTTCAGCTGATGCTGTTTTAAGGGCAAGTTACAAGTTTAGTGTAACGCTGAGAAAAGCTCAAATGTCTGACTGATAACTTCCTTTTTTCTGCTTTTGTAAAGTGTGTATAAATGTTTCATAAATTGAAGTGTTTGCTTAACATCCTTTTTGAATCTTAATATCACTCTGTCTCTCCTTGTCAGGATACTACAGGTCGCTGTACATTCTTGTGAATCACAGACTCCCTTCCAGTCTGGAGTACAGTGATGCTCCTTGTGTCCCCTTAGCAAGCACACTGTTGGAGCACATCCTCAAACCTCTGCACTTTACCTACTCCTCCTGCACAACAGGCGCAAGGTACAGCACAAGACTGAAGTGGCTGTTAGATCTGGGCCTTCACACAAACAAAGCCAGGAGCTGGCTGATTTGCACTGTTCAAAATCTACTTCAAAGTTTAATAGCCAGATTAATAATGTTGTATGTTTTAAAAGAAATGTGACAAAACTTACACATTTTTTATTTTGTGGTGCATTTTGCTTTGTGTTACCACTGTCTGGAGAACCCCAGAAGAGAATCCCTCTTCATAATTAGAGCATCACAAATAACATAATAAGGGTGACTGGGATTTATCCATAGTTAAAGTTAGTGATGATGTCTGCAGACAAATTGCTGTTTTTTGAGTACAGAGAGAAGACAATTGTGTAATAGTGGGAAAGGCACGCCTTTCTTCCTAGTGAGTTCTTTAAAAATCATCTATTAAATTGATCAGACAAACTACAGCAGTTTTTGTCCCCTCTAGTCAGCACTGAAGCAGTAATTGCTTCAGAGACCAATTTACAACAAGCCATAAAAGGCCCCCAGACTCGCTCGCTCGCCAGAGTGCAGAATATCAGGCTGTTTGCCCTCAGTTTCAGACATTCTTAATAACAAACGACAGGGCACTTCTTTTCTTCTTTGAAGAAAAGCAAGGCGGGAGTGAGAGAAACTTGTGTACACACGGACTCTAACAGCTAATTATCTGACTTGGCCCACCAGATGTGTGTGACTGGACCACACAAAGCAGCTCTGTGTGGAGACATAATATTGGAGCACTCGTGCAACAGAAAGACCAGGGTTGCATCGTGGGTACATGGGTCACGAATGTGGTGTGACCTGTCTGCTGCAGAATGCCCAATGTTTTGGACGTTTTTACATTACATAGAATAAAGTAAACATAAAATAAACTAATCAAATCAATAGGTATCTATTTTTCTATAGTTAAAACAATCCAGGAAATTAGTTCAGCACAGGTTAATATAACCTATATGACCAACTGCATTATCACTTTGCAAAACTTCATGTGCACACGGTGAAGCCTATTGTCAATGTTGAAAAACGCTGGCAAGGTAACCAGCGGGCAGGAGGGATGCAAATTTGTCGACAGTGGGAGGTCATTTTCTAAAGTATCCTACTTTAAATCTCCTCAGAAAACACATTTGGCATGCAACAAAATGCTACAAAGACTAAATAAAAAACCCCACTCTGCCTTACTTATATAACCCGTCACATTTTGGCCATCCTCTTGGCTAAATTCTGAAAGAACATAGGCCTGCAGCATTTTGATTCAGTTTTTTTTAAAACACGTTACCATGCAGTGCATTAACTTGTCCTTTGTCTGTTTGTCTGTCGTCTTCCAGGCAGTTTGTATTTGCAGCCTTTACTGAGGAGTTTATCTCTGCACCGTTCACTGAGCAGATCTTTCACTTCTTTATCCCGGCACTGTCCGATATTCGTCTTTCATTTCCATTTGAGGCCTTCCTGAGCTCCCTGCAGGCCACCATCGACTCCTCCTCGGCACCGCAGAGTCAGGCACCGTGGGTGTTATACTTTGTTCTCTCTGCAGGGGAGAACAGCTTAGGTAGGTGGCACAGTGGTACTAGACACTCCCTGTAAATATATATACTTGTGGCCCATTTGAAGTATGAACTCTTATACTTCAAACTGATTTATAGAGATGAAGATGAAGTACACAGTAAAGGGGATGGTTTTATGTTGGCAGGCTCATTGTCAGAGGAGGGTCTTCTGTTGTACCTTCGGGCTCTGCAGACTCTGCTGCCCCTGCTGCCAGTTTCGGAGAGCAGCAGCAGGCCTGAAGTTAGCAGCGACTCCGAGGATGATGATGATGACACTGGGATCCATCAACCTCCCATGCAGGTAACGTACTTAAACACAAACATATACATACAGACTAAATGGTAATGGAATTAAAAGATTAGTATTAGTTTTGTTGATAGTCAAGCTCAAGAGATAAGATATGATAGTCAGTATGGGGAGAGAAAAAGGCATTTTAGTGCATCTGTTTCTGCATCAGGATCAGCCTCCAAAGACACTGGAAACATTACAAAATCACATGAGGAACATGTGAACCAAATTTCAGTAATATTTCTGTCTTCAAAAGCCAAACAGGACTAACTTGTTTTTGTTCTTGTTTTGTCATGACTATCGTGCATAGAGTAGTTCGGTATGTGTGGTACCTCTGGCTCCCCAAGTATTTGTCAGTTGTAGGAATGTAAGAAAATACCCTTGAGTGTTGTGATATTTGTGATGCTGTATTGATTCTCAAAAAACACTGTGCTTCACCTCATGTCGCCTGTGCTTCCCTCTCTGTCAGGATGACAGCAGAATCTCCGTGCAGCTGATCACAGAGGAGTGTGTCCGCAAGCTGGACACTAAGCAGCAGACTAATACACTGCTGAACCTGGTGTGGAGGGATTCAGCCAGCGAGGAGGTTTTCACCATGATGGCATCCATCTGTCACACGCTCATGGTCCAGCATCGCCTCATGGTGCCGAAAGTCAGGTACACACAGCTGATGAAGCTTGGCTTTTTAGTCAGAACCTGATTTACAAACATTTTTTATTATTATTGCTTTATCATTGCCAATAACTTGCCAAATTTTTTGCCAAAAAATCTGAAATGTATATTCATTTAAAGTAGCCACGAGTAGACATCCTTCCCTAATTTCCATAAAATGCTTTTGATATGTTAAACATATATTACCTTCACGGTGAAGTGGGTGTTTCTGAATCAAAACACAACATGAAAAGAAATTTTCCATTTTTATTTGGTATCGTAACATTTTACACGTCTTGTCAAGATCAGCTCTGCATTCGTAGAGCTTGTTTACAGTCCTACCTGACTGAGAGGAAAATTGTGCCTTTATGTATTTCCGCGCTGTAAGCAGTAATGTAAATAACAGTGAAGCGAGGCAGTGGTCTGCACCCGCTGGCATTTACAACCGGCAAAGGAAGCAGGGATGTCAGGAAAGCTGTCAGTTCTGGATGAGGGCAATTACCCCTTCTCAGGTTGATTACATTAGGGCCAGGATGTCAGAGGTGGTTTGGGTGGGGGTGGGGGGCAGGTTGGAAGGATGTATTGACTGACGGTAGGTGATCCAGACTGAGCTTTCTGGATGGTCAACCTGCTCTAGTTAATTATCAGTGGAGCCACTTGCTGCCACTTGATTTAAATGTGTGGGTGGGGATGTTGATGTATATGGATTCATATCACGTTTGCAACTGTATTTTACTATGCATCTGTTTTGTCATTAGCCCAAGCTTACCCAAAGCCACGCATAAAAGCATAGACATAAATTAGCTTCCTCCAGTAATAATAAAACTTGATGCATGCAGCTAGAGTCTGATGGTCAGTTAGTAATTTTGCAATATTGCTTACAAGTGATTGACCCGAATTTAGAAGAATTTCTGTGTATATCCCCCATTCCCCTTAATTTTTTACAGCTTCCTCCTTCTGTTCGCTTTTACCATAAATCCTGTCCTTCGTCTTCCATCATTATTGGATATCTGTACAAAATAATTAGCTCACCGAGAAAGATTAATCACTGCAGGAGTGGACGGGATAGCTTTACAAGAGGCTAAGGGGAGCAAATTGCATCCCGGCCTTGATTTACTGCTCTTACAGCAAAGAAAAAAAAAGAGGCTGGCCGTTCGTCCAGCCAACGCGGCACGCTGCCTTTTTAATAAATATGTAAAATACCTCATGAAATGATTTTTTTTTTCAGTGGACAGCTTAAAAGCTGTATGACGATTCGGGACCGAATTAGATTTCTGATTGGTTTCCTAATTGCACTAAGCTCAGGTTTGTTCTTGTGGGTATAGTGCTATAATTTAATTGTTTACTGTTGTATATTTGGTGTAATTTCACTTTGATAGTTTGTTTTCACCCGGCGTAGCACTGTACTGCTAACGGGGTTCGCTCTGATGAAAGTGAGCACAGATGAGCTTTGGCCCTGCATTTACTTTTGAATGGTTGCTGTGATTTTTGTGTTGTCCCGAGATCATGATGATGTCGATTTCACGAATACAAAACAAATTTATATTTTGATGGAAAGTCTCGTTCAAGCTTTATGGTATCAAATCTGACCCGGGCACTGCTGTTGTTCTTTTTTCTGCTGAACAGTGATTCTTTCATCAGCGCAAAATGAAATGATCCAGGCATTATTTATCAAGCTGCTATTCACACACACACATGCACACGCAACCCCTTTTGATGTCTTGACTTTGTTTATTAGTGGTTCATTCCATGATTGAAATGGGGGTTTGGGTTCTCTCAGGCCGTAAATCAGTGTGTCAGCTGGCATTTAGTGCTTTGTTTCCCATTTCAATCAAACACTTGCATCACTTGTTATGAGCCCACAGCACTACTCCTCGCTTCTCTCCTGAGCCTTGTACCACTGACAGATGGTGTGTGCTCGGCGCAAACCATTTTTCACGCCGCGCTGAGGGTCGTGAGACAATCTGCTCATTTCCATTTTGGGAGTTTTGAATGGGTTTTGGGAGATTGAACGGTGGAACGGGTATTTGAACATTGACATCGTGATGAGAATATTCAGCAAATGTAGGATTCCACTTTTCTTACTCTACTTTCGTCTCTCTTTTTGTCTCTAAGCTTTTTATCCATTGACCTTTACTCCTCTCCTCTTCTGAGAATGCATGATGCTGCCCTATTAAAGGCAAGCATCCTTATAGGTGTCAGTACTGCCACTCTTAAACAAGGACCTATTATATGCAGAGGTGCTTTATTTTGCCTTTCAGCTTACTTACTTTTTGTCACCTGTAACTTACCCTCTGTGTGAAAAGCCATGCAATTTAGGAGTATGCACAAACACAAACACACACGCACACACACACACACTTGAACAAAGAGCAGTTTCACACCTTGGTGCCACAGTCCGCTGAGTACAGAGCGACTATAGTGAGGTATGTGAGCCCTTCATAGCGTTATCATGTAATTCCCTGTGAGTGTAGAAGCATGCTGGCACTGTGGGGTCACGGCAAGGACCAGGCTTCCCCTCCTCCTCTGTCCTCCATTGTCTTGCTCCCCTGGCCATTAAGTTAAATGGGGCTCCAGCAGGAAGCCAGAGGGCTGTTTATGACCCGAGCTGGGTACCCTCGCCAGCAACTAGTTTACTAATGGAAGGTGCCTCGCCTAAATAAAGCTTAATGGCTCATTTAATCTCTTTTCGGCCCTCAAAGGGTATAAAAGGGGAGAGAAAGGCCAAGAAAATTCTATGAGGCAAATGTTAGTTAACAGTGTCATTTATTTTTCCCCCCCTTTTGCTCGAGTCCCCTGGTTAACAAGACAGTGTTAACAATCCCAACATAGCAGACAGATTGGCGGAAAGTAATTTTACTGTGCTTCGCAACGATTGTGTCATCTGATTGAAATAGCTCTAACTCATGTCGTCTTGTTGATTGGAGCCGTAAAGTCTTTTTTAAGAATAGGTGATTAAATTTAATGCGTCTCTCTGCTTCTTTGTCCTCTGCAGACTCCTGTACAGTTTAGCTTTCAATGCACGTTTCCTGAGGCATCTCTGGTACCTGATAACTTCCATGACTACAAAAATGATCACTGGGTGAGCTGCTTCAAAGCTGATTATTGGAAAACAAATCTCATATTCATATTTTGGCTTATTTACGCTTTATCTATGCTTTCTTCTTGTCTTTCTGAACCCTCAGCTCCATGGTGCCGCTGCTACAGCTGATCTCACGAGGGTGTCCCATGTCGTTGGAGGACTCCAACCGCATTATTCCCCTCTTCTATCTCTTCAGCTCTCTCTTTAGCCACTCGCTTATCTCTGTGCATGACAGCGAGTTTTTTGGTCATGAAATGGAAGGTACTAGACATGTTTTCACCTTTTCTGTTGTTGTTTAATTGAACTTTGTATGTAATGATCCCTAATGTTCCTTATATGTGCCCTCCGTTATGTCTACTTTTTGGTAAATGAGTACATAGTTTTGGGGGATTACTGGACATCATGCATGGCTTATTGGGACACACATCCTCATGAAGCTCATAATCCTGGGGACACAATCATCTGTTACCTCCCATTAGGTGGTCTTAGTAGAATGCCATGTAAATGTGAAAATCAATATCTGTAAAAGATAGTGAATCCATTCTGCCTCGTAACAGGTCAAACACAGTCCTCCATGATGCCCTTCACGCTGTCTGAGCTGGTGACTCTGTCACGCTGTCTGAGGGACGCATGCCTGGGAATCATCAAGCTGGCCTACCCCGAAACCAAAACGGAGCACCGCGAGGAGTACATGGCTGCCTTCCGCAGTGTGGGTGTCAAGACGAACGCTGAGGTCCAGCAGCGCATCCAGGCTGAGCAGAAGCGCTGGGTGCAGCTCTTCAAGGTAAGAGACACACACACACACAAATGTGTATTGCTGATTAGTAATCTTTGGCTATATTTGCTGTTCTTGGTGTCCAAAAAGTTCTTACTTCATTTCTATTTGTAGGAGTGTTTCAGCGCTGCACTTACTGCGTTGTCCAAAAAAACTCTCATTTTTGCTGTTTGTTTTCCCCTTGTTGGGAGGCCGCACTGCCATCATGTATGTTACATTGATGTTTTCCTTTCGTCCTTTAATAATAAATATTTTAACTTTAAAATATTTTAACTCTAAAAACAGTGTAATTCAGACCCTGAATGTATTTACTTTTGAATTTTTTTAATTTTAGTTGGGGCCTCTGTAATTTACTCAAATTTCTCTTGTTAATTACTGGTGTCTTATATTGTTATTTAACTGTCGCTATAAAGTATCTGTTTCTCTTCCTTATGTATCAGGAGTACACAGATGAACATAAGGATTAATTATTGTGTATCCTCTCTGTGCATCGACGCACAGTGGCCTAGTGCTCGTCTCTATTAGTGGAAATTAAGCATGTATGCATGAACAGGCATAGACAAGGTGGAGCGCTGCGCTGGAGGTCATGTATTGGTTATTTACTGAGAGGAAATGAAGCAGAAAACAGCATTAGCTTCATTCTCCTGGGCTCCTTTTCTCATTCTACATATCTCCTTAGATTTTGGCTCTTCCCTTCGTTTCGTTCTCTATCAAGGAAACGGTAATTAAGCAACTTTGTTCTTGGCTGTTAGTCTTTGACAGAAGAAACACTGGAGTTCTGTGAAAGGTGGCAAATACGCAAAGAGCACGTCAGGAATTTTCATAAAAGATCTCCTCAAAGGCCTCTTGTCAGCTAAAACGACCCATTAAAGAAGTGGGGAGCAGGGGAAATGCATTTTCCAAATTGAACGGTGGGATTTACAGTCGGTTTAACGCCGCTGACCCCTAACACGCTAATGTTTGGTTCGTGTCATCAGCCGTCCCTCCCCATCTTTTATCACCTCCATTGTCGAGCTATCTATTTAATTGAAAGAAGTTAATTGAATGAAAATGATCAACTAAGCTTGTATTAATATTGCTAATGGAACTTTCTTCTTGGCCATGTTTGGAGAACGATGTCACGCTGGAGTTTGGGAAAGGCCCATTAAGACTTGCACTTAACCCGATGGGCTAATTAAGGAATGCTTATTCATTCCCAGAGTCAGGGGGTAGGCCTGCTCCAAACCCATCGCCACGCGCCTTTTACAGCATTTTGCACTTGCCATTATTGCAGACTCTGGTCGCCTTGCAGTGATTGGCCAAGATTGATTGTCGCTGTATGAAAATGACGTGCTTTAGAAAAGAACATTTCGATTGTAATAATCTAACCCAGGTATTATATGGAAATGGACTGGCTATAACCGTTATTGGCAGACATAACCGCTCCCTTGACGAATCTTCATGTATTGACATGCGTGAGGTTATATGGCGGATGTCTGACGGCGACTAGCCATTGCATCAGCAGACTATCATGTTCAGTCGAAGGAGGCTGAAACCTGAATGTTTGCCCAGTAAACATGCTACTGTAGTCTTCAGCCCTAGCTCTGGACCTTTGGCCAAAATCCTGATGGAAAAGATTGATATTCTTCTTTAGTTGTGCCTGTAGACAACATTTCTTTTTGTAGAGATTGTATCTTAATTGATTATATCTCAGATCTGAACTCTTGGTTGACTTTTTGAAGTGGAAACAAGTACAAACAAAAGAAAACTGACCACTTCAGAGTGCAGATTGCCACTGTACTCTTCATTGATAGTCACCTGAAATGGCTCTATGCATGTAACAACATGACATCAGAGTGAAATATCATTGTAACCATGAGCCTCTGGCAGCCCATCCGAGATCCACACTGGTGCTTGCAGTGCTGCCGTATCTTTCCTTTGCATTCTCCGTCCGACGGCTGATGTCAGCAGACCTCGCCGGTAATTAAGAGGGCTGGACACTGAGGGATGGCACAGGTCGTTTTTCTTTTATACTCCCCATAAATGGCACACTAATGGCTGAATTCTCAAATTGCTTTTTTTTTCTCTAAGCGAAGGCACCTCATCCTGTTCAACAGCACATACACGGGAAAACCTCTGATCACTGTTATCTACATATTTGAAATGTCCATTTCTTCATCTTACAATGAAGTGGATCAGAAACATCAATGTTGGGGTGTGTCTGTGTGTCTGATCTACTACCCAGGTCATCACTAACCTGGTGAAGATGGTGAAAGCTCGCGACATTAGACGACCCTTCTGTCCAGCAGGTCACTGGCTCTCTGTGGAGGTCAACATCCGAGCAGATAAGGTACTTGAATGCGATCACAGCTGTTCAAATTGTGTATTTGTTCATCGTTGAATGTGATATTGTGTCAGATTTCAGTCTTATCGCGCAGTGAATAGAATGCCTCATGATCTGGAGCTGGATTTTCAAAGCTTTCTGCTATGAGTTTATTGCAGTGGTCAGTGAATATTCTCAGAATTATTTCCCCATAAAAAGGAGATGAAAGCTATTTGCAATGTATCTCAGTCCCAAAGACAGGTGGATTACTGTTCAGAGGAGGCATTAAACATCTACAAATCTTTATACATGCATGTTTGGTAAGCTCTCCAGTTAGTCAAAATTGTGTAGTATTTGTAGTCATTATAGGAAAGGGAAAAGTTTGGTAGGAGCTTCATCTTTTTCATTACTTGCCTATTTTCCCTCTAGGTCACCCAGTTGTATGTCCCATCAGCAAGACATGTGTGGCGAACACGAAGGATGGGCCGCATTGGGCCACTCCAGTCCACGCTTGATGGTAGTGTAATCTGTTCTTTGTTTACCGTTGGCACAAAATCACTCTGATCCAACAAGTAAGACCTGAAAAAAACTACATGAACTCACAGGAATGTAATGTTTTTGAGTAGTGTGATGCTATTTGAAAGGAAATATATGTTTTTATGCTCACTCTGCAAAACGAAACGCTGAATCACGTTAATACTTTCACGTCTTTGACTATTCTGTGAAGTATTTGTGATCATACTTGTGATGCGCTTGAACAGCTAGTCTCCCTGGCTGTCATCCATACTGGCATACAGCACAGAGTTACTCTACTGGCAATGAATGAAAATTTAGAATAGTATACAGTAATGCATGTGCCAGCTTGATACATAGCCCAAGAAATCACCCTAATTGCTGCCCAAAGTCACCTTCTCCCTGTTCGCTTTTCATATTCCATGGAGCTGAGCATTGATATTATTTCCCATAAGAAGAGCAAGGAGTCAGCTCTCTAGTTTGTAACTCCCTCAGAGTTAGGGAGCACACTGAATTGTTCTTCAGCGTAGAACTACAAAATGATTCTTTCAAAATTAGTGATCACGTACTTTTGTAGCCGGTGGAAAAATGCCCCCTAATGCTAATATTTCTTTCACAACACTTCACGTGGACAGCGAGGAAAAAAAAAAAAAAAAAACTCAGAAAAGTCATTAACCTTTACTGACGTATTACCACATTTGTCTCTGTTGACGCAATTAGGCACTCAGAGGAAAACACACAAACGCAGGTTGGGCTTCATCTGGCTCACTCCAAGCCATCCCTGGTTTCTGTGAAGTATGGTGTGAAAACAAGCAGATAACTATGTGTGTATGGTCTACCTAATCCCACTCAGAGGCTGTATGGGATAAATTCAATTAGTGTGAAAGTACCTGATGAACTCAGCCACATCTGGTCCATGTGTTTGTCTGGCCTTTTCTCATTTCCTTAAATGGACGGGTTCATGGCTGATGAATGAGCAATGTATTGACCACTCCGAGGCCATATTTCTCCTCAAAGATGGAAACCTGATGGGAAAATGCAGATCAGATTGACTAATTGAGCAGAATAATTGAGCTGCAGTGGACGCAAAGTGAGTAGGGTGAAGAGCAGTTTAGCTATTGTGGCAATTTTTTTTGTGGGCTAAACAGTCTAAACCCTGAGTTTAATACAAGATAAACATCAACTTAATGGATAAAGCCCAGCAGGTGGATGGGCAGCTCACAGTTGGGTTAATTAAAAGGGTGTAATTAAAAGGGTGCAGGGTGGAAATGTCTTTAATGGCTGTAAACAGATGGGGTCTTAGTTACAGAGGGCAACAGTGAGGAAGATTATGATACTGTTAGATGAGTGGAGATGCAGACGGCATTTGAGGTTGGGAATTATTCCTCCAGCTGAACTTTCTCTGAGCAAAGCTGTTAATCCCTGTCAGACTCAGTCTTGTTCACATGTAGTTGACCCTCACCTTTGAACCCCTGTTAAGTCAGAAGATTCTTCCTCCCAGACAAGAAATGTCAATAATGATGAATGTCTAGTAGCCAAGACAAACATATTATTTTCCTTTTAAACCACATTTTTGTTGCGGTTTTTAGTTCCTCACTAGTGTGCTGTCTCAACTTGTATTCATGGTTAAAAAAACAACAAAACAAAAAAAAACATAAAATAACTTTGAAGTCTTTAAAATTAAAACATAAAATAAAACAGGAAAAGAAAGACGCTCTAATATGTTGAATTTTGTCTGTTTCTCTGCAGTTGGTTTGGAGCCTCCACAGCTGTCTGTGTCTGAGGAGAGACATCTGGCCATCCTCACAGAGCTCCCTTTTGTGGTTCCCTTCGAGGAGCGAGTGAAGGTACAGTATTGTCATCCCACAAACAGCAACAACAACAAAAAGCACCACAGTAGAACGTAATGGTGCTTTTCTTAAAAGCCCTGTGATTGAATATGGTATATACTATTTGGGTAGTAAATTGATAGACAGTATACAGTTTTAGTGTGAAATATTTTTATTTTGAAGTATTCTAAAATGTGTGCTTTTTATTAGATTAGGGAGTTATCCACCCAGCTGATGTCTTGTCAGATGTGCGGGTACAACCGTCACATTAACGTAGCTCCTAGAGTTTACAGATGATGCCCCTGTCACTTTGTTTTTCTGTCTGAATTATGCCCAAGATTTCACTCTTAACTTCCAGAAACAGAATAGAGGGGATCAAAGATAAAGGCCGAGTAATATATGGCAGAATCTTTACTCAGAATGAAACATTTCACAACTGAAAGGATTTGTCACTCACCCTGTCACTGGGCTCACACCTCTCCTGTAGATCTTCCAGAGGTTAATCTATGCTGACAAACGGGACGTGCAGGGGGACGGGCCATTCCCTGATGGCATCAATGTCACCATCAGACGCAACTACATCTATGAAGATGCCTATGATAAACTCTCTCCAGAAAACGGTACGGCTTGCATCACGCCAGTTTAAATAAAAGAGCAATTTTACATGTGCCTTATTTGTTGTGCGAATATGTGAGACCCACACATTTTACATCAAGATGTGCAGGTGTAGTAAATGTTCAAACTACTACTGGAACTCTGATTCTGCTCTTTAAAATCTCAATATTGAGGGTCAAGGTTCCAGTTAACATTAAAGATGAAGGTTGGCTCTCTCCTTGTGAGGAATATTGAATTTTGGTAAAGCATAATTGTGGTTCTGATTATTATAATGGATCACATAAAAGCAGAATCAATTATTTTAAGTCACCTCTTTTGTGTTTGAATTTGAAAGGGCACTTCGGGGGCAGGGGCAGCAATCTGATTAAAAAGAGTAGTAGGCGACCTGAGCTGAAGACATGATCTATATCATTTATGTGTCTATAACTTATAGCTGCCTTGATTTATCACTGTACATTAATTATTCTGAAAGATAACCTTTTTATAGAATTTGATTTGGATATTCTGCGGGTCAAGAAAGTGCAAAATATGTTACTGAGAAAAGCAACACCATTCACTAGATTCAAAAATGCATTTGGAATTATATTTTTACATTTTTCATCCATTTTCTCTATGTACAGGTATAATAAGTCACTAATTGAAAAGTTGGCTAGTTTTTAAGTTTGTATTTTTTAGCAAATCCAGGTAGTAAATTACATTTAATGGAGAAGAGGCTGAGGACCTGGTAAATGAGCCCTCTTTGAGGTTTAACAGGAGGAAAAATAGACACTTCCTGATAATAAATTAAGTAGAAGTTGTGCATAAATGTAGCTGCTAAAATGTTGACCTTAGCCTTGACTGATTTGAAAAGGGCAGTGTGAAAGTAACAAGTCATTGTGTTTGATCAGTTGTGTTCAAATCCCCACATGTTGAAAGTGTCAAAATGGCCAAAAAACATAAGAGTTTAAAGCTTTTGTAAATGTTTGAATTCCCTTTGTGCTTTTTTTTTTTTTTTTTTTTTTTTTTTTTTATAACATGCTACAGTCTCACTGCTTAGCTTGATTTACTCTTGCTTGTGTTGTCTTGTCCATTAGGAATACGTCATGTGCTTTAACTCATTTTTTTAATGTTTTTTTTTTTCCTTTGTATTTATTGTTGCTTTATGTACCGCTGTTTGTGAACTGCCACCTTGGCCAGTTCTCAAACTCCGGTTGATGTCCTGGTTAAATAAAAATAAAGTAAAACTACTTATAAAATCGCAACACTCAAAAATCGCAACTACAAACTTGTAAAAAGGAGGTTTAGCTTCCTACATTAAGAAAATAATTACTTAAATAATTTTATGTCAAAGGCGATACACATTTAAGTGTCTTTAAGGTGTCACATTGATCTGATTAGTAAGAAATAAACCATGATAGCATGTGAAGGTAATCCTCAGCTATGAAATACTGCAGATACCATCAGCGTCAGCTATTTGATTTCATTCCCCTGCTAGAAATTGCTGTAAAATGCATGTGAAGTCTGAAAATAATTGAGGTGTTGGTCACATTTATCAGAGTGAAGATGAAGTCAAGAGTTTATTATGCCCTTTAACTTTGTTAGACCCTTTGTTAGATGCTTTATTCAACTTTATTCAACTTCTCATGCTCTGTGTCCTTATGTCAGAACCGGACCTGAAGAAGCGGATTCGAGTCCATCTGCTGAATGCTCATGGTCTGGATGAGGCGGGAATTGACGGCGGCGGCATCTTTCGTGAGTTCCTCAATGAGCTCCTCAAGTCGGGCTTCAACCCCAACCAGGGCTTCTTCAAGACGACCAACGAGGGCCTGCTGTATCCCAGCCCCGCTGCGGAGATGCTGGTCGGAGACTCCTTCACGAGGCATTACTACTTTCTAGGCAGGATCCTCGGAAAGGTAAGCCTCCATAATAAGATCTAATAGTGATGGGGGTGTTGGATATTTTAGTGTTTTTTTTTTTTTAAACTCTAAAATCCCTGAAACAAAGGAGAATGTCTGAAGATATTAAAGCTATTGGCAAAAGGCATTGGGTTAATTGTAAAATTTAGTCGCAGACTGTGCTTTGATTTCATGGTCAATACATCAATGCAGTCAGTGTCAAGGCTGCACTCCCTGTTTATGTAGATTTAGAGGTTGTTTTGATGATTGCTCTCGGAGCTGACAATGTTGAGAGAAATTGATGTCGTTTGTTTCTGGAACAGATTTTAGGGTTGGGGTTAGAACTTGAACCTGGCACTTGTGCAAGCTTCAGTTTTGTTAATTAGCCCTGTGCATAATCTGTTGATGGCATTGTTTTTCTGTCCCTTCCTTCCTGTGGTGGCACTATTTATTAGAGCCTAATGTTTCTAAATCATCCTTAATGCATGTGCTAGTGATTGTTTATCAAGATGCCTTCTTCATGGGGGGGCTAGCTCAACCCAGAGAAGAATTACCTCATGACAACCGGTCGCCTCTCAATTAGGGCTTCCATTAGCCGATGATTCGTACCTCTTGTTTGTGTAGTGATTGCATTTGGCTGGCACTAAATCAGTGAGCCCACGCAGACAGGACATAAATAAGCATTCAAAGCATGTGGTAATAGCATTTTGATCTGTTTTACAGTCAGGAACTTCCATGTCTCTTATCTCTTGCCCGGGTCCAAGATGGTCCTGTCGACCTATCAGAGCATCGAAACTCCTCCTCCTCCTCCACCACCTGCTCTTCTTCTTCTTTCCAAGTGATCAATCAGAAACTATGAGCTTTCTGCCCGCCCCCCCGCTCTCGATACTGTGCTCTCAATAGCTAATGGTTCAGGCAATTAGGTGGAGGGAAATTAATTTGAATTTGACTTTCAATTAACCCTACCTTAAGTTCCTCTTTCTCCATAAAAATGGACGTTTGAGTGGCCATTTGAGAGGTGTATTGATATTTGTTTAGTGCTGTTATTGCCGGGATAAAAGGCAACCGTTTATATAGATTGGGATTGCATCACTGCCTTGAGCCGCAATGTGCATAGTGCATAGTGCACATTGCGGCTCAAAGGACACGGGAGATTAATATTGTTAATTAATGTCCGAGGCATGCCATTGTTGTGGAGGTGATGTATTACAGGCAGGAGTGGCTTGTCTAGGGTACTCACTGAAATGGGATTGAGCATCAGAATAGAGGCCGGTCATCATCCCTCTTCCTCACTTGTCCACCCTGCTGACAAGCTGAAAGATTTAAGCTCCGAATGGTGAAACGTGAAAACGGGTTACTTTGCTTTTGTGGTTCCATCCTTCCAGACATTAGACTAAAAAGTTAATTTAATCTTGATGAGAGTGTTTGCTGACATGGGTTTTGTCAAAATCACATTCCTCATTATGTAATACAGCCTGCAGGAGGTTCTCTTTGTGCCTCATTCATCTCTCATTAGTACAAAACCTCCAACCTCATCAGCTGTGGCCTCTCCAGCCTGTAGAGGGTGAGGACAGTTTCCTCCTCCTCCTCCTGCCTTATTCACCAGACTCCTGCACAGTCTCCTCTCGCTGATCTCCAGCGACTGATAGTTCCCTTAAGAAGTGTGTGAAGTTGGCGCCCCTGATTGATAGAGATGCGTTTGAAAGGCATTATAATTTTATTGATTCTTAATGTTGTAAATTAAGAAATGTATTTGGCAGCAAACAGAATGCACCTGCAATGTTGCTGGCATTTATTCCACCTGATGGTGCTGCGATCTGCTTTAATTGCGTTTCCACTGCACTCACTTATATTAAAAGGCCCAGGCCATAATAATTAATTCTTTCCAGCCCAAGTCATTTTGGCACAATTTCTGGCAATAAACACTCATAAATAAAGCAAGTGGCATTGAAAAAATAAGGCTACAGGTTTTTTTCCATATACTTATTGCTGCCTCTTCCCGGCATAAGTGTTATTGATAGGTTTCAAGGGGCCATGTGGCGCATATGGTCTGAAATGAACACCGGCCACGAGAGAAATACTAAGTGGATTATTTTGCATAAAAAATAGACAATGTTGGAAGTTGCGCAATTAACCTGTGTTTAGAAAATAGCTGTGATTTATGCGTGTGTGTGTGTTTAAGATGCATGCATTATGGAAATCCTCTAGATTTATAATCCATTTAGCTGATGCGGTCAGGGTTTTTAGCGCTATCATTTATAAAGACCTGTATATTTTAATGCCTCCAACGGGCTCTTTTTCGGACTATTCCAGTACATTAGCTTTGGGTTTTATGAGTCACCTGCCCGGCTGTGGTTCTTAATGGCACTTAAGGTCAAGGTGAGAATTGGCATTTATAAAGTTTGAGGCGGGTGCAACAGAAGCCTATGTGTTTTAGATGGATTGTGTTCTGTGTTTTGTTTTCAGTCACTCTGATGTGACCAGATCTTATCACTTGATTCTTTGATGTAAGAGAAGAGGGTAAATTTAATGTAAGTTGTAATCAGATTTTCTGATATGTACGGTACTTAGTTATGTTGTTCTTGCCACTTGATGCAAGCTGCAGTCCATTTAGTTATCTCGGTTATCATGTTTTATTCAGTGACAACCAAGCAATAAACAATCGCTGTGTTTAATGCTGCAAGCATTTTCTCATTTGCGCTTGACTGATGTTTGTAGGGGAATTTACAAGAAACAACTTGTATCCTTGTCCTGCAGTTGTTCTCCACTTAACAGCCACATTTTTCTACAGGCGCTGTATGAGAACATGCTGGTGGAGTTGCCTTTTGCCAGCTTCTTCCTGTCCAAACTTTTGGGAACCAGTGCAGACGTGGACATCCACCACCTGGCATCGCTGGACCCAGAGATGTACCGCAACCTTCTCTTCCTCAAGAGCTATGAGGGTGACGTGGAGGAGCTGGGCCTCAACTTCACAGTGGTCAACAATGATCTGGGAGAGGCTCAGGTGAGTGAGGTTGGGCACAGGGTGGGAATGGAGTTGGATAAATGATTCACTTTTTTGTTTTTTGTTTTTTTCCCTTCATCTCTGTTTCTACCCCGGTCAGTACCTCCTCATTCAGCTGTCTCTCCTTCCTCCTGTTTGGTTCCTCTGTGTGGCGTTAATAATTCATTTCCTTCATGATGTGCCACTTTTCAGCTCTGAGTGAGATAAAGCACGTTGCCACTGTCGCCCTAAGCTCTGCTGCAGCGCAGGGAACACGGCGGCTCTGTTGACCGTTCCACCTGCCTTTCCTCCTGAAATTATCTTAGAACACGCCTGACAGAAGCACCTCGCTGCTCTTAAGCACGTCTCCTCCAAAGCACAAGATTGCAGAGATGAGCGGCCACCACCACTCTGAGACCTGCACTCTGCCCAGGGCTCCTGTTTGCTCAGGGCCTTAACGCGTCTTATTAGCTCTTCTCAAATAACACCTGAACTGGTTGAGTTACAATGTAGCCCTCCCGGTCACAAATAGTCCATTGCAAACACGATAGGGAAAACAATTTGTGAAAGATTAGGCACACACCCGGGAGCAGTCTGCCCTGCATTTGCCCTCATGAGATAGCCAAGGCAAGTAAGATAAGGAGTAATTCTCCTGCATTAGCACATAATCAGGATCCACTGCGGGGGGAGAAAAAAAAAAGGCGAAATGATTACCTGTCAGTGAACCACATGCTATACGCAACATTCATGAGAAGGACAAAATAAGAGGCCCACCTTACTTTATAATACGGTCTAATTTAATATCACTGCAGTGAATACCTTTGTGGGGCTTATCAGTTTTTGCCAAAACTACGTCAGAGAGGCACTGATTCTCGTCTATTGTCATTTATGACTGTTGTTTGTACTGTCGTTAAACAAATATTCTGCCAAGTGGCTCTCAATCAGTGTTTGTGACAATCTGCATGTGACCTCTGATGCAGTGGTTCTGTTTGAGAAACATCAAAAAACGTTCCACCTTGCAGAAATATACAGAAAGGTAGCTGTGTTAATAATAATCCGCAAGCTGGATTAAAACTCACAAAACTTTGTTAGACTGGACAAAGGCAAGGTTTATCATTTATTATCATCATTCATTTATCATGTTTTTCTAGATTTTCAATTTGGATTTATAGGAGGTGATCAAAATAAAAGAACATAGAAACATAAAAACTGAATTTGATCATAAAGCTACTAAACGACTGTTGTAGAAGCAAGTTATTGTGTTCCCAAAACACAGGATCTCACATGCCAAAAGCAGGAAAACTGCATTGGAAAAAGATGAACATTACATTTTGGCCCCTGTGGCTGCTGTGATGTCGTCATGCACCCAGCTTTATGAACAGAAATGAGCACATCCTATCAAGTGCTAACTGCTCTATAGCTAATGAAAAGAGAACTTGAGGCCAAATTGTATTGGACCAGATGTTCATTTGATGTGCTATATTTAGAAACACTGAAACGCACTATAACCACACACACACACACACACTCACATTGAGCTGTACCTTTAATCATAGTGCTGTTGGAAAAATCACCTTCCTGTGATTGAATTGTATCCAACTGGCACTTACATTGTTTGTTGGTGATCTGGCACCAAAGGCAGCCTCGATGATATGCATAATGAAGTATGCAATACGTCTGCCTTATAGTAACATTAGTCAACTACTGTCAGAACTAAGACATACCATATACCAAATACTGGAACTAAAACTGTGAAAAACGTAAATGCCTCGTGCCTTTTTGACCCAGGTGGTTGAGCTGAAGCCTGGAGGCAAAGACATTCCTGTGACTACGGCAAACCGGATAGCCTACATCCATTTGGTGGCTGACTACAGACTGAACAAGCAGATCAGGCCTCACTGCCTGGCCTTCAGACAGGGCCTGGCCAATGTGGTCAACCTGGAGTGGCTGCGCATGTTTGACCAGCAGGAGATCCAGGTACACTGCACACGATTACAAAACTATCCCATCAACCTGCAACATATTTCTCATTCACAGAAACTGAAAATGTATGTTTTTCTACCTTTTTAATAGGTGCTGATATCGGGGGCTCATGTGCCAATTTGTCTTGAGGACTTGAAAAAGTTCACAAACTACTCAGGTAGGAGCTGATGATGCAGTTGGTAAAGTGAAGTTTCAACTTCCTATGGTGCTCAGAAACCCTCATGTGGATACTTCAGTGATTCAGTATTAACCTCCATTAAGTTGTGGGGCTCAGAAGCGACAGATTACAAGCAGAGGACGGTATATCTTGACTTGTATTGCAGAGTGTGACTCAGTGGCTCCAAAAACACTGATCTGATTCCTACAGTTCCCATCATGCAGCTCTGTAGTATCTCTTTGTTAGAGCCTCCACAGTTGTTGAATGCCCTTATTCTTAAAACAACTCATCTCTTGTCTGACACAGCGTTTACAGCACATGACTTTCTTAGTAGTCCTCCTCCTCATGACATGAAAGTATAACATTTGTGGAATATCCCCTTTATATAATTGAAAATACATGTATGATTTTAATAACTAACTATACATGTTGAAATGATAGACACTGGCACAGCTAGGGGGGCATGAAAGTCTTGTCAGACTGATATAGTAGTGAGGGAAATAATTATGGTAGTAATTTTCTCCATCGTCATCCCCTTCAGGCGGGTACTCGGCCACTCACCCAGTCATTCAGATCTTCTGGGAGGTGGTGGAAGGCTTCACAGACGAGGAGAAGCGCAAGCTGCTGAAGTTCGTCACCAGCTGTTCCAGACCTCCACTGCTGGGCTTCAAGGTGAGGGTTTACCAGTCTTTCCCCCTTCACTTCATCCTTTCTTCTCCCTATTCTTGCCCTGCAGATATGCAGATTCTTCAAACTCAACAGGAAGGAGTGTTCCCACTTAATGGGCTTCTAATGGAAATACCTAGACTGATAACAGCCCGCAAAATGATCATTTTCAAATTAGGCAGCGATAAGACCAAGCCGGTGTGTTGAGGTGTTATCGCCACGTCCGCTGTTGTTTTATAGTTCATGACCTTCCTCTGTTGCAGAACTCCGCCTGCAGTCCTGTATGTGTGGGCTTGGTCGGAGATCCCAGCTGGATAAATATTACCTTTCAGAACCTGGTAGCAGGTTGAACTTTTGAACGTTTGCCTTCTGTGTGACATGGCAGAAAGCAGCAGTTTCCTGTTAATTGAACATACAAGGATACCCCCCCGGCTACACATTCAGCAGCGTTGAATCATTATTGCTCACCTGTTTCTGAAATAATTTCCTAATTGGAAGCCGTTTCACTTTCTCGCTGACTTGATTTGTGGGCCACTTAGCCAGTGTGAGACGGGGGAAAAAAACGAAAGCGCTGCTTGCGGCCATTAAAGACTTATGTGTCTTACTTTGTCTAACTTAAAGTTGTAATCTTCATATGATTGGTTTTAGTATACTTTATGACTGTCATTAGTTAAGAAAACCTAATTGCAGTTCAACTATAGTATGATGGAACAAAACTCTCCTTAAAATCCATTGCGGTACCTCCTCTCGGGGTTTGAGAGTTGCCTTACCTCCTCATTTAATCAATTTGACTTTGGCCAGTGTGTGGATGCCCCCCCCAGCCCAATCCTTCTTAGTCTCTTCTCCGGGCCGGAAAAGGGCAGTAATTCGTTGGGGGAGCGTCCCCTGACCCGGCCCTCAGCCTGAGCCAGCTAAGCCTTAATTAGCTGTCGTGAAACGGCTCAGGATTCATTAGAGGAGAAATAGCTCTGTCAGGAGAAGCCATTTAAAAAAGATGATGGAAACTCTCTTTTTTTCCGAAATGATAGCCGTGGTAATGGCACTTTCTCAATAAGCAACGATAGTTTAATACGGTAATTGTCAGAAAAATGGGGTCATTACGGCTAAGCCCCCGAAGAGCCATTTAATCGGGCATCTATGGCCGCTGAACCGTATACGCTAACTTTAAATAGCAGGATGAAATCAGGGCGGAGGAGCTTATTCGTCGGCCAGGCTTGTGATGGAAACGGTTGGTGTCACACTCTGCAGATGAGGTGGCCTCATTGCAGGAAGGCTTGATTTAAAAAAATGCCAGATAGACAACATGAAATGACCATTCCTCTAGTGTCTCATCCAAGGGTCAAACTATGGGCCAGTTTCCCACTCGGTACCTTTCAAGCATTAACCTGATTTCCTAAATTTATACTTCCACTGTATTAGCTTAACGCTTAATGTCTCTCTTTTAACATTTATCCCCTTGTGGATTTTGACATTTATTGCTTAATCAGGATTGCTTTGGACATTGCGATCATCAAGAAGAGTTGATTCACATCTGTCTTTTTTTTTTTTTTTGTCTTTAAATGCTCCGGAGTGTTCTAACATCTCAGCAACAGCAACCAATTTGTCAGGCGCTCATTAACGACTTACATTACGCACACAGGAGCTTTACCCCGTCTTCTGCATCCACAACGGCGGCACCGATCTGGAGCGCCTGCCCACCGCCAGCACCTGTATGAACCTCCTCAAGCTGCCGGAGTTCTGCGACCAGCACCTGATGAGGAACAAGCTGTTGTACGCCATTGAGTCCTCTGCCGGGTTCGAGCTGAGCTGAGGAGGGCGAAGGCTTCTCTAGCCCTGCATCTGTGGACTCGGATTGCTTGTGTGAAAAAGATTTGAGAATAAGAGAGGAGGGAAAGCCAACGATGCACTGACCTGTCTGATTTACTCTGTGTGTGTGTGTGTGTGTGTGTCCGCGTGCGTATGTGTGTGTCAAGTCGACGGTTAAGAAACGATCGCCTGGACAAAGGGGTGGAAAATAAAACTGGGTAGATTTTTGTTGTTGTTTTTTTTTAAATCCCTGTTGCTTTTAAGTAATTTAATTGCTGCATCATTTATCAGAACACTTCAGAAGAGAAAAGAGATGTGTTCAATTTTGCAGGAAATATCATGCAAGAATAAAAAGAACAAGAGTTGCAGCTGCCCTCTTGTGTAATCCAACATCAACAAACAGTTGTTTTTCACCAAAGATTATGTGGCATCATATTAAAAGAAAACAAAGGCAATATAACAGACAGACAGGGACAGGCCGTAGGACTCAGAAGCCGCCTTGTGGTGTGCCAAGGGCTGCAGGGGGGGGGAGCTTTTCTGTATAGCCATTAGAATTCTCTATAGCCAGTATTTTCATGTGAAGGTCATCGAAACTTTTGTGATTTCACCAACGATCATTATTGCTAGTTTTAACACGTCATGTTTGATAACCATACCGCAAACGTGCTCACGCAGACTGGAGTGCGTTAAAGGCTCACATTGCTGGACTAGATCTGAGGCAGAAGTGTTGTATGATTATGGATTTGTGAATATGTACATGTTTACATCTTCTCTTGTATTATTATTGTTATTATTCATTTATTCAGTATTTGTACAGGTTTGTTTTTCCTCTCCTTTGAGTGACAAACGGAGGCCTCACATATTCACACGTGCTCGCCAAGGTGAACAAGCTCTTCCCTGGTCAGCGCCCCGGAGTTTGCTCTCTGGGAGCAACAATCGTGTCACATTGATAAAGCTTCAAAGCGTCAGTGTACCGGAAGGCAGTATGGAAATGAATAAACCCACCGTTTTGCATTTTCCTTCCATAAGTCTCTTTTCTTGTTGCGTGTAATTTACAGTAATGACCAAGACATAAAACAGTGCTTTGTAGGAAAGTCTCTTCCTGAGTTTTATGGCCTCTGACATATAATTAAAGAAACATCCAGTTAAGAAACACTGAGCAGAACTATTCTGGCCTTGAGATGCATTATCGGGCTGAGCACAAATTAAGATTGTGTGCGTTTGTCATAAATCTACCTGCCCTCTGATGCAGCACAGCCCAGGAAGATATCCATCCCCCTTTGGACCGAGTCCATCTCTCCATCCTCTCATCAGTGCTGAAACAGCCAACTTGCTTCCCCCTCTTCTCCTCTCAAAGCCCGAATCCCGCACATCCGTTGGGCCAGGGAACTCAAAGTGATAATTGGGTCTTAAAAACCAGACTTGTCATTGAAATGAGAGATTCATCTCAATTACTACGAGATTTATTTAAGACTATTACCTTGTGATGGATTGTAACTGACAAAGTTAATGCAGGATGTTATGAATCATCCTCAGTGCGTAATATACTTTAGCTTGCTCATAGGCCTTTTAAGGGCTAATTGAAGCTTTTAGGCTTGTTTATTTTGCTGCAGTGTGAGGAAACCTAAAAAATCAGCTGAGGATAAGTGCAGATTGTAGCCTAACTTTGCACAAAATTACTCCAAAAGTGCAAAAAAGTGGCCAACACAGAGGCATTTCTGACCAGTTAATCAAACGTGATTCAGTCTTCAAAGAACAAATAACAAATCACGAGACAGATTGACATTCATTGGTGCTGGTTGCATCAAAGAGAAAACGTCCTGCAGGCCTTCCATCTTTTTGTTATAATGCAGTGCCATCTGGTGGCCGACCGTGGTACTGTATGGGGAACATTTCAAACAGTAAGCTTTTATCATGAGCGTTCTTCTGCCTCATCCAATGTTAGATAAATGAAACTGATTAAATTAGAGCTCACTGTCCTGGTGACCCCTTGGAAACTTCTTGGGCTTTCAGGCAAGCTTAGTGATTAATCTGGCATCACGGCGCATTGGGACAGTATCACGTGTGACAGTGCAGCGCTGTGGGTGTACTTCATGCCTGTCCAGACATGAACAGGGAGTGGGCCAACCTTATTTCAGGGTTTCAAAAGTCTGCATGTGAACAGAAGTTCAGCGTGTTTCGGCCAACTTTACAGTCTACATTCACAGAATTATCATTGTCTGTCTTTAACCTTCCACATTTGTCATCGTAGTTAGTAAGCCTCAGCCTGCAGTCACAACAATGAAAGAAAAGATTACCAAAGTATACGCGAATATGAAAGCTATCGACTATGTGATAAAAATGACCTGTGCTTGACTGATTATATTGCCGTGATTCCTCCTGCTCGATGAGTCTAATTAGATAGTGACTGCCCATAATGTCCAGTGTAATTAATAGCCATCTGTCATTTTCATTGGGCCTTGCTTAGCTGGCAAAGAGCTCTGGGTGGCCTTAACTGCAAGGACGACCTTCATTTTCCATTTAAAATCAATGTGAGTCTGTAATTCCAGGCTCGGTTTGGTTCAAAATTGCAATAACCCGCACTGCTTCAGTCTGTTTTCTTTGGGTTGTGATGAGTTCAGCTCGCTGATTTTCTGAGTTTTGGGAGCTGCAACCTGAAAATATGACAGCTCATTCCTGCCAAGAGAGTCAGGTGGGCTATTTAATCTATTTTGACCTGATATCATCTAATACAGACCCTATACACCAGTGGTGCATCCACTCAGGTCTTTGCACTTATTTTGCCTGGTTATGCCTCTTCTGTGTGGGCAGGTACACAGTGACATCACCCCTGACTGTGCTGACTTCACTTCACACTTTATTTGTCAGAACCGATGACCCTCTGCTCACAAGCCACTTCTCCAACCTCTAGACCCCCCTCCCCAATGGTAATATAATGATAAAATGTGTTTATATGGCACTCAAAATCAGTGAGAACAGGCTGCTTTCAAACATAATGCAATTTGAAAAACAAACAATGAAGTGTGACAGTGAACAGTGCAAATTGAGGTTAAATAGCAAGAACAAAACAAGGGAAAGGCCTAAATAAAAGCCTTTTGGTGAAGATTTTGGTGATCCCATGTATGAATTAAAAACTGCACTTAAATCATGTTAGTGTCTCTAAGTTTTAACTCAATAAGTCAAAATTATGTGAAGAGAAAAGAGATTTTTTTAACCTCTAATATTTTGCCATAGTATGAAAAGCTAGATCAGTGATGTTGTACACCATTTAAGTGTCTCAGTAAGCCATAGCAGTGAGCTGGCAAAATACAACAACCCAACCTAATACCTGTCCTTTCACTGTGTCAAAAACTCCCCTGTGAAAAAGGACTGTTAAATACCAAATAATATTGCGACATAATTTTTTGACTTACTATGAGAACTTTTAAAATACATATCAACATAATAACTCCTAGCTTTTCAGAATTTTTTCCCTCCTTTATTGGCAGGGATGGTCTTTCATGGAAGCATCGTGGAGGCAGAGGCTAGTTATTGGTCATAGGTCACCTGTTTCCCACACCGCACGACAGATGGCGCAGAAAGTCTGGTCTTGATGTCTTTACGACAGAAGTTCCGATAACTCACACAGTTTCTTGACTCCTTCACACAAGTCTCACTTCATGCACATGTGTACAGTAAAAACTGTCCTCTGCGCTCGTTGCGCTGGTTGTGTTTAGTGTCATCACGGGCTGTGAGAGCAGGGCAGTCACAGGGGGGGCTGCCGTTGACACTCAAAGTGACGTGGCGCTTTCAATTACCCCTCGTAAAAACCTGCGTCGTTTGATCATAGTCCCAAATGCGACTTGACAAGCAATGCCTTCTCAGGGTACGAGGTGTGACAAAGGTCAGTGATGACACTTGATCAGGTTTCAAGCACTCTAATCTTATTTTGCTTTCCAGGGCCAGAACACAACAGCAACAAAACAGATGAAATGTCATAGCTGAATGTAGACCATAAAATACAAATAAACTATCACAGAACTGAATATCTTAAATGCAACATTAGCCTTCTCGAATATTCCAGATTTCTTTTCTTCACCTTGTGTTCGTTTGCTGTCAGTGCATTTGCAAATTATTTTATTAGCTTTAGCTGTGGATTTTCTGTGTAGTATAGTAGTTGTTTTATATAACTTAGTTAACATGGGTTTGTTTAAGAATATGCACAGTGAAAATATTGATATTTCTGATATAGGTTCTGATGTCCGACAGTACTTGAAGGCCACATCACCATAGTGGGCTAGTCGGTGTCAGTAGCCACATCACCAGCAACCAGCCACCACCAGCGGCTGCAGTAGGTACAACACTGAGACGAAGACAGGGAAATTGCAGCAACACAGAGGGCGGTTGGCAGCGGACATTTCCTTCACATAGGTGAGCTCTCGTCTGCTTTATTAGCAGAAATCAATAATGAAAGCCTTACGTGTGTTCATGCGGGTTTACTTGGCTGAAAGACTGCTGAACGTGTTTACCATTTCCCGTCGCATAACCTTGCATGTGGGGATGCTGTGGTGTCGCAACCTGATGTCTCTTACTATCGTCGCTATCATAAATTATGTATGACAATTATTTTACCGCCACTGTAGTTTTCAGTGAAAGGACAGACTGCCCGCTAATGTTAAGTTGGCCTAAAACATAACAAATGAGTGGATCTCCCTCGGTATTGCTTGGCTGTAGCTATCCCCAACCACCGGTAATGATAACTTAGCAACAGCTAGCTTCTGCGTTAGCTTTACCAAACCCTAATTCAGTAGTAATTATGAGTAAACGAATTGATGCTAAAAATGCTAGTAGCTAGCATATGTTTGTTACCAGTCCAAACGTTGGTATTGAAGGTCTGGCAATACGAGACTACAAGTCCAAAATTGAAGTAACGACGCCACTATTTTTAGAGATGTTTTAATTTGTTACGTAACGTTTTTGCGATATTATTAATATCCTCTCACTGCACGTCAATGGAGAGCTGGAAAATGTTAATTCGGCTTTAAGACTTTTCTGGAAGTTTCTGTTTATGTGATAGGTCTCTGCTGTGTGTCACAAGTGAACGTTACAGCAACGGCTGTGATGTCCGACTGGCCTGTTGATGTTAGCTTTCAATAAAGTGCACAGACGTTACCTACAGGAGAAAAACTCCTTTTCGGCTGCTTTTTTCCTCAATGTAGGCTACAGTATGTTTGTTTTTTTACTAATAGTTGCCTTTGGTTACACAGCCATGGGAGAGAGGAAGTAGTTAAAGTAAACGTTACATTTGCTAATATAATAAAATGTTGACAAAAACACCAAGGTAAATTTGGTATTTTTACTTGACATTTGACTGAAACTGTTGACTTTGAATTTATTTCTATTGTATGTTAAAGTAAACTACAACACAGTGTAATGACTAACAACAGGATAATGACTAACAAGTAGAAAGATAATGCATGTGAGATCAAA